>NC_091947.1:28634591-28736927 GCF_041260155.1 Ptychodera flava
TGTGTGTGTGTGTGTGTGTGTGTGTGTGTGATATATGAAAGTCATGCGGATGAAGGACGTGATGAAAAATATGTTTGATAATTTTAAAGTAATACGCCTGAAGGGCGCGCCAAAAATCTTTAAACATAAAGATATCTCTGATATATATGTCTGATATATTTAAGTTTCGCGCTTGTGGAGGCGGGGAAGCTCTCAAAAATTTGTCTTATTATTATTAACGTTACGCGCCCGAAGCGCACTCCGAAAATGCAACTCAATGATGAACTTTGTGGGTGGCAAGATGCATTTTAGGCAGACATAGCAAGTATGAGCCCGTGTCGACCCCCCCCCCCCCCTATTTGGCATTTCAGAAACACGGTGACCCTCCTCTATCACCAATAGTCCAGTCAATTTAGGGTTTAACCTAGGACTAATTGCAACAGAAATTATTTCTTCACCATGACCTTTGGAAAAGTCTCACTAATGACATATTAAAAGTATAGGAAAATATAAGGGTGCAAATTGGTAAATTTGCATATATTCAAATTAGCTATATATCGCCTTTAAAATGACTGCTATACTCACATTTTGGACATGTAAACTGAATTCAAGTGACTTTTTTCATTGCAACACAATTTAGTAAGGTTCAACAAGTTATTTTCTAAATGTCTTGAAGAATAAAGATTATGCAAATTAAGTAATTTGCATATATTCGCAGTTTTTCCACTATTTCAGACAAAATGAATGTTTAAGCTCATATTTAAACAATTTTTTTCTCAATGAAATTGTTAAGGTTTTGCAAGAATTACCTAAAACAAATGAGGTTGACCTAATTTGCATGCTAATTATTTTAATACAAAAGGCCTAATTTGCATAATTGACACAAACGGTCTTCTGAATACAATAAGACTACAATAGCTTCCATTGACATTTTCTGGTTATTCAGAAATGCAATGAATAAAGAGAAGAGTTTCAGAGCATTGCTATTTAAATAAAGGGAATCAGAATTCTTTCTTTGGATATTCTTCTTTCTTCTTTATTCATAAAAAATCATTGGACGTGTTCAATAATTTGACATCAATTGTCATATTCAGTCATTTTATCCTACAACATGTTCGATTGCAGTAAAATTTTTGAAGGACTCTTTTATGCTTTTGGTCACAATCTTCAATGACGATGGAAATATTCAGTTACTAATAAATGGTTCCTTACACTAAACAGTTGTGCCTGTGAATCATCTTTCTCATTATTAAAGTATCATTAGTATAAATACGAACATCATTTGAATCACCATGATGGTAGTGGTGATGACAATTACTATGATGGTCATTATCATATCAAAATTTCTTCCTCTTCCTCTCTGTTTACATCTTCCTCCAGGTGGTTCATTTGTTTACAGCCAGATCCTTTCGTTGACAACAGAAAGTCTAGATTTTGCTTTCTTCTGGGGTTATTCATGCTGCTGCAGTTCATGGTAGAACCCATAAGTATGGGGAAGGGCAACTCAATGAAAAGATGTGAAGCATAGGATGAATTGTATTGCGTATCATATCAGATCTTAGATGTGCAAGTATCACTCATGGGGCAATTTATGTAGTGGACTTCCCATTTGCAGATTATTAGACTTTTGTATTATCACCAACAAGATCGATCACTCAAGGAATTGAGAGTCAGGCCAATCTGAGGTGAGGCTTCCATAAGGTTCAAAATACAGGATAACCAATTTTATGATAATTTGATGTCCAAATTTGATATCCTAATTGATAAACTCGTTAACGGCAGCTTCTGTGATGCAAATCCCTTCACATTTTGGTTTTCTTGTTTCACGGTCATGAAAATTTGAAAGAGCAGCTAGAAAATGTAACATTATGAAAAGTATCTAGATTTGCATTTACCAGTGATTTAGATTATCATGATTCAGTCAACAGATTTTTTTTCAGTTTTTCCTTAAATGCTATGGCTGTGTACGGTAAGATTAAACAGGAAATCTCTCTCTTCAGTCCATTATATGACTTTATATTAATTTTCACTTGTTTTCTTCAAGAAATTTCAAAATTTTGAGAAACGCAGTGTCCTTTGATTATTGTAATGTCTTTCAGCTGATAAAGGAACAGTTTCCTTATCCATATTTCATGATAATTGGCAATATAGTATAACAATTGTACCTCTACATCATCATGATCATTATAATTTATTTATCATTATTATCATAAATTTCTGTATGTGGCATGAACAGGCAAGTTGCACACAGTCAAAAGTATATCTGATTTACCAGTGACCACACAACCTGGTCTTTAATTATATTTTACCAACACTTAATCTATATTAGTAATACGGGGTAAGGGTGAAAATAAAAGAAAATAGAGCTGAAACACAAATTTTCTTCAGCCTCTCTCAGTACAAAGTGTTGGTTATTTGGCCAAGCATTTTGGTATGCATTAAGAAAATCCAAATCTTCCAGTAAGTTGCCAAATTGAATGTTATTGACATTATGCAAATTCTCTAGATAATTGAAATGAACTATACGAATAAATCATTGTTTATTTTTACAGCGCTTTTCATTCTGTAGGCCCTATTTGTATATAATCATTACAATGAGTTAAAATACACAGAAAATAAATAACCACGTCAATTTCTTTGTACTGAGCAAAATGTTCATTCAAGTTATAAAATGGACATCTTTCGATAGGAAGAATTTAAAGTATTAAATAACTTAAACAAGTAGTGTCTCTTAATGTAACTTCTCATTTTACTGATAATATAATTAATTAAAATAAGTTGACGTCAATTTGAAAAATTAAAGAAAATTATTTTTATGGTCATCATATAGGATTTATGCACATGAGGAATCGCTCAAAATTAGTAAATATATTTGGCAATGTTAGTAAAAACTTCCAATCTCTCTTTACGATATTGTAAAACATTTCAAGTTTCAATTATTACATTTAATACAGTGTAGGCATTTCCTATAAAATTTTTTAAAATTAGCCCTTTGTACAATGTAGATTGTATTAGACTTTGAATATACCTTTCTTGGACCTTTTAAGTATTTAAGGTGAAGAAATAATTCATATTCCAATTAGAAAAAGGAAGTGACATGGTTGACTTATTGGACAAATGCAAATAATAATTTTTTCATCGCTGTAAGATATATTTGAAAACATTCCCTGAACTAAAAACAAAAAATGATGTTACATAGTCATTACAATGTCAGCTTATCTCTTAAATCACTTTCGTAAATAGATTATCAGCACCAGGTTTGTATAGCATCTATGACCCATTTAGCATTTGGTTAAATTAGCTGTCTTATGAACAACTTCATTAAATGCACTTTTCGCGATCCCCGGGATCGCCTTTGTTCTAGTCTGTAAGAGAATGATTGAGGTATAATAGCCTTTTGTTTTCCATTGAAATTGTAATCTGGTGGGTAAGTTTTCTGATGAGAAAATCTGGTGCCAACACAGGCCTTTAAACTTGCGATATGTAACTTCCATGACCCTACTAAAATTTAGTTCTAATGATCTCCGTTGTTTTTTAACATTATACATAGTCATTTATACTATAGGTCAAAACAGGGAAAAGTAAAGTGGTAGGAGGGGCACATTGCAGTTATGTAAAATGAGGAGTCTTAAATGATTTTATGCATTGCCTACAAACACAAAAAGTACATTAAATAATCAAATTGCTTGAATTAAATATCAATTTGCTGAATATATTTTTAAGAAATATATTAACAGCAACGATTTTGTTCCCTTTTCTAAGTTTTATATCTATTCAAATTATGCACTGTCTTCCCTCTTAATAGTCATTTTGTTTGTCATTCTCTACATTCAATACAGAGTGGAAACAAAAACTACTTGTTGTGTAGATTAAATATAATTTTTAAGTGAAATGCAGTGGCAGCTATACTTGATTTAGGCAAATTAGGAATATTTCTCGGGCGATAAAATGTATTCAAAAATATTGCCTGGACAAAAATTAAGATAAATGCATACATTACTTGAACATGATGTCGCATTTTTCTTAATTCAATATGCATATTTTTTTTATCAGTGAATGTATTTGTCCCATTATCCATTTATATCTATACATATTAGGTAATGTTATGCCTCTTAGATTGTATTGGACTTTTAGTATGTTATTCTAGGACCTCTCTAAAATACACAAAGAAAAATTAAATTCTATTGCTGTCAGAAGTAGCTTATATAGTTACTAATTAGGGACATACAAAGAAAAGTGAAGTGTTGTGGCGGCCATATTGGATTTATGCAAATGAAGAATATATCTATGACGACAAAATATTTTAATCAACCTTGCCTGAATCAAACACAAGGCAAATAAGCCCCAAATCCGCATATATCATGTTTAGCCGAAAATTTTTAGTAGCAACATTCTATCAGCACCTAGTTAATAACCATAATCTTTTTACATATAGGCAAATTAGGAATTAGGCATTGTTTACATTTCTAGATTGTACGAGGCTTTTAGTATGTCATTGTAGGACTTCTCTGAAATACACAGTGGATAAATAATTCTATTGCTGTCAGACGTAGCTTAAAAATAGTTATTAATTGGGAAAAATACAAAGAAAAGTGAAGGTTGTGGCGGCCATATTGGATTTATGCAAATTAGGAATATTTCTATGACGACTAGATATTTCCATCAACATTACCTAAACCAAAAACAAGGCAAATAAGCCAAAAACCTGCATAACATATCATGTTTAGCCAATTATTTTTAGCAGAAACATTCTATCAGCACTAAGTTTGTACCCATAATCTTTTTACATCTATGCAAATTAGGCACTGTTTACAATTCTAGATTGTACTCGGCTTTTAGTATGTTATTCTAGGACTTGTCTAAAATTCAATGTGAAAAAATTATTCTATTGCTGTCAGTAGTAGCTTAAAAATAGTCATTAATTCGAGAAAAACTAAGAAAAGTGAAGTGTTGTGGCGGCCATATTGGATTTATGCAAATGAGGAATATTTCTATGACGACAAAATATTTTCAACAACATTGCCTAGACCAAAAAGGAGACAAATAAGCCAAAAAGCCAGTATCAAAATCATGTTTAGCCACATATTTTAAGTAGAAACCATCTATCAGCGACAATTTTATACCCATGAGCCCCCTTTACATTTATGCAAATTAGGCACTGTTGCACCCCTTAGATTTTATTATACTTTTAGTATGTTATTTCTAGGACCTTTCCAAAATGCATGGTGAAGAAATAATTTCTGTTGCAATTAGTCCTAGGTTGACCCCTTTTGTTGGCGTAGATTGACTGGACTACAAGTCAAAAACAGGGTGACCCCCTGAATCCACCCCAAGGCCAAAGAATCTGACCGGTCGCTCTTAGACATGTGATTTCCTGAAACTGTTATTTAAGTTTTATGAATCTGAAATTGAATACAAGATAATCCATGTGATGTCTAAGATATAGAAAATCAATGTGATATTTAAAATATGGAAAAATTAGAAAGAAATTTCATACTGACCTTTAATTGACCTTTGGTAAAGTAGTTCTATATATTCTTAATGCAATAGCCGTTTTTTTCAACAAACCTAAATGTTAATGATTGTAAGGAATAATCCATAACAAAATTCATGTTTCCAAAAATAATTTTGTTGCAAACTGGGCATAAAAATATTTTATAGCCAAGAATAACTGATTTTTGTTGATTTTATGAAAATGACCTTGAAATGACCTTCATAGTTGTCAGAAAAAATGCCAACAATGTTTTTTGAAAATCTTGGCCATTAAGTAAATCGATGAGCTAGGTTGGCAAAAATCTTCACTCAAAACACACGGAATGACAATTGACCCCGGACTAGCACAACGAATTTGTGTGATTTTCTCTCTTGTAGACACGCCTGGACCACTGTCACTTGACTGAAGATCAACTGGCCTGTGTTTTGGTAGATGTAGACTGCTTACGTCACCAGCTAATTTCTGGCAAATACACTGCGCTTCACTGAAGTAGCTGGCTAGGTCATCGGTTTCCCCTTTTGTAATTTTCTCCTCTAAAAGACAAGAAAAGATTGAGTTCATTAAAAACATGAACTGTGTTTTACGTCTGGAGTTTATTTTGTATTTTGTATTGGTATAGTAGCTAGTAACCTATTTTATGGGTTTGAATTTACCAATCCAGTGTCACCAAATTGCTGCTTGACACTATCCTTCAGTTTATTTAACCCTTTTCCTGCCAAGTCCATATTTCACCATCAGGTCAAGATGGTTAAAATTAATGAAACACAACATATTCCATATGATGTATTTTAACATAAGGCTGTTGAAAACATAAATACTGTAAACTTGATTTTTTTTGGACTAAGATGCTATAACATACCAAGCCAAGCGGGTGAAAATACGTCATGTTTTGGCTCAATACCGCTTTTTACTGACTTGGCTGATGGGGGAAGTAATAGTCTAAATACTGTCTGGCAGAAAAAGGGTTAATACCTTTAGTACCTTTGATTGCCTTGGATGTTTATCAACAATACCAGCATATGTGTGATGGCCTGTGTTATAGTTGACAAATGAATCAAAGTCTGCATTTGAATTCAATTTCCAAAATAACATGCTCATTGTTTACATATTTTCAGTGTTATAAAGTGAAATATTGACCAGGACATAATATTTGGGGATATGAACAAGGATGCACTGAACAAATATTACTGAAAAATACAGGCAAATGTTACATATACCGAAGCTTTCTTGGATTACCAATGTGAGAACACTACATCGGTAATAGCTGTCTTTTTTATATTTTCCAATAAAATTGTGTCTTGTGTAAAAACTACAGTTTGTGTTTCTCCCTAGGAATACTGAAAAGCCATACATGAATGTTATCAGTACATACATGATGGCCAGCATATTGTTGATTACAGTGGATTAATTAAGAAGTCAGAGAGAAACAGGTAACTGAAGCTCTCTGAGCTGGTACACAATTTAACTCGAGAGCAAGAGCATAAATTCTTACCTAGATTAATCAGTTTAGCTTCTGACAGCTCTTCCACCTGTTCAATTACTTCTGAAAGGCAACTGCGCTGGGGTGTCAGTTTCTTGCACTCTTCTATGACATACTGGCACCGTTTCCTTAGCACATGTATGCGCAAAAGTTCTCTGGCTTTGTGAAGATCATTATCTTGGCAATTTACTCGGCAGTAATCTTCTGGTTCTGTCATTAAAATAAACTGAATAAGGGAATCCCTCAGGAGGATCATCAATACTGTTTCTTCTTGTCCAAGTATCTGTACCTCTGTATCACTGCTGATAAAATGTCTGTCTGGATTATCAAGACTAACTTGATATAAATCATTACACCAATTGGTGGCATCGCTTGCATAGATGTATTTAGGTTTACACACCACTACAGGAAGACATTTGGACAATTTAAACTTATCCTTCACTTCTTCAATCTCTTCTTTCTCATGGATTAACACAACACCAGGAGATATATACCCAACTGGATTGGGATAATCATGGGATGGCAGTTTGACTTGAATATCTGTACCTGTAAGTTGAACTGGAGGATGTAGTGGTGCACAGAACCCTACACTTGTCCCACATCGCAGATACGCCTTGTCGTCTAATGCTCGATGTAGTATGTATTTTCGCAATTGTTGATGCTTGTTGGCGAATGCAAATCTATCATACATCTTGACCAGTGCCCTGTTGTAGTGTATATTCAGATGTCTGGTTGAGTTTTTTCTGAACACGTACATGTGCCCAGAGACTTTTACCACGATGCTGCTTTGCTTGCCTTGACCTTTTGTTCTTTGGCTTCCAAGACTTCTGACGAATTCGGTTGACTTGACAAAGTTCTTACTTCCAATTTTCTCAAGACAACGGTTAGCTATCTTACGCAAATCTTTGTTGAACAATCTTTTGTCTCTTCCTTCAACATAAACAGTGTTCAAGTCACCATGATGGCGTCTATGTGCTTGTGCCTGTTCAGACAGAGCATCAAAAATGGCCTGCTCTACTCTTCTGTCAATTCTGTGTTTCCCCTTTCCTTACCAACTTTTGACAGCTTTTGTTGTTTCCATTTCTTCAGCAGTGTATTGCATACTTTCACTTTGTATTTACGAGACCCTTGCTGCAAGTTTTTCAGAGAATCTTTCCAACTTTTAATGAGATGAGGGTCAGAATTCTTTCTCACTTTACTTTGCAGCTTGTCTTCCGTCTTTGACAATAATTCATCATACATTGAGTCAGCAGTCTGTCTCGCTCTTTCTTTTTCATCGTCATACTCCTCTAGTATCTCTGAAACATCAGTCACAATATTCTTTATCCTATCTTCATGTAAATCAAACAGATGTCTTAGGTCAGTATATGGCATCACTGTGCCAAACATCGCCTGGACAATGCATCTATCCCGACGTGTACTCAGCATCGACATAAGACCCTTGAATTTAAACCTAAGAAGTTTAAAATTAAGTGTCTGGCTGTCATTACTAAGTCCCAAAACAGCATCCAGGGAGTGGAGTACATTAACTTGGAGCATGGGCCTGCTGACAAGCATTACATACTTTTGATCCTGGATAGTAACGAGGGCAAGAGGCAGCCCTGCATTTATGACCATCCTTTGAAAGTTTACATACGTGAAATGTGCTCTCACTTGATGTACATTTAAGCCAGGTATCATCGAACGATATTCGTCAAAGGCGTCTTTCAGTGACACAACTTTCTTTGCCCACAACTCATGGATCAGAGCAAGCTTACCAAGTACATCACAGTGTTCAGGACTTCCCTCTTCGCAAAGTTTTACTCTCGATGTCAGCCTGCTCAAAATTTCTTCTGTGCTGTCTTCGGTTAATGATGGTCTTACTCGCGACAAACCTAGGGAATGCATGAGGTCCTTGTACCGTTGTCTGGTGACATTTTTCTCATGCCCACTTTGGTCCTGTCCATGCTCTTCGTGCTGGGTGCCCTTCCGCTTGAAGGTAGCCATTTTGAATACTGTGACATCATTGGTCATGGGGTCATGTGTTCGTCAACTTTTCTTTAGATTGTATTTTTTTATATTTAAACATCAAAGGTTTGCAAATCAATACATATTCTTGATAATATGTCATCCGATGTCAAATTTTTGGTACACTGCCGATGGAATGTACTTTGCATACTCAAATACCAACAACAATACTATCAACACATGGGGGCGCTTTCTAACCATGCAAAATGGACAACATGGCTGCAAATGAGAGCGACAAGGTGTGTGATCCGGATGATACTCCTCGCGATCTTCACCTTTTTTTTAAAGAGAACGGTTTGAAAAATACGAGCATAAATTCATTGGGAAAGGTGTCACTAAACTTTCTCACTTGATAGATGTGGAAGATGCTGATTTGACTGGCTTTGGCTTGACCACAATCGAGATCAGGAGATTCCACCGAGTGTACAGCAACTTAAAGGTACATGCTGACCAAAGGAACCGACCAGCTCCAAGTACGGCTGCATCTTGTACAGACTGTCCAGTACCAAAACAGTACGTAAATGTTCCCCTTGATCCTGCATTCCGAAGTGTAAACTTTCGCTTAAAAACTATAGACGGAGGGCAAACAGTTTCCTATGATGAGGAAGCCCTGAAAAGGGACTTTCCATGGGCGTACAAAACGGCCCCAAACAAGCCTCAGCACGTATTTGCAAACCAATTCATCCTAGACATGTGTGTGGCAAACAGAGGTCGTTTTGCGGATGACAGAGACTTCCAGAAGTGGGCAGCTAAGGAACGTAGTGACAGAGAAACTTTGCTGTTGCAGGTGGCAACCAAGGAAGAGATGGACTCTGTGTTTATGTCTTTGCCTAGTAGAAATACTAGATACTTCCAGAACTTAAATATTCCTATGTATCTTAATAACATTAACAAAGACCATAAGTACTGTTCTCTGCTGTCCTGTGATAGCAATCTGAAGGCCTCGCAGTACGAAATGTATTCTTCATATTGTGCAGAGATAGAAATGGTGGTGCAGTGGTGTAAGAGAAGTACAGAGCTGTGTTCAGAAAATTGGTAGGAAGTGAAACCAAAGCAAGACGTAAAGAGCATGGATATACAGAAAGTGTGAATTTTTATGCTAAGCTACTACCCAAGTGTAATTCCCTACTTGAACAAGTCAGTGCCATAAGTGTGAAGTCCAAGATGGTACTTGAGAAATTCAAGAGTCAATTTGGTCGAGCTTTGCATGAAAGGGAAGAGTCAAAGAAATCTCAGAAAACCAGAGGAAAGAACTTAAACGAAGAAGAAACTTAATGAGTGCAATAAGCTGAATAAAACACACCATGGGAGAAAGAGAAAAGCAACAGCTACTGTCGTTAACCCTTTACCTAATTGAGCACCTTTTTTGAACAGGTGACCAAGCAGTCTGCGAGAGAGGTACAGTAACTGAGTTAATAAACTTTACTGTGAGGTGATTATAAAAATAATTAAATGAAAACTTTGTTTTGCTGTTAACCAAGGTATTGTCTTGAATGCATATGATTTGCAGGAAATTCAATTTCTGATCCAAAGTTTGGTTTGACTGTATCTTGATTTGGACGTGTGTGTGTCACTGATTTCTTTACAGAAGTGATTCTAGGAAGCTAAAGTAAAAAAATAATTGACTTTATATAAAATTATTCAATTGGGGTCTGTTTTACTGAACATCTTAATTAACACTGTGGCGAGCATAAAATATCTTATTTGACCGTAATCTTGCTACCTTTTGTCCAAATAGCATTCTCTTTGTTTGTTGTTTTTTAAGTAGCATTTAAAGTTAAACTGTTTATGATCAAAGTATGGAATATTTCTCAATGAAATTATACCCTCCAGTTTAAGCTTATAAATGCCTTTCCTCTCATGGTACCAATGTCTTGTAATATATTTTAACTTTAGGTTTCACGTGATGAGCAAGTTAAAGTAAAAGGAGGAACCAGTACTGATTCACAAGCGCGCACTGAATGTCCAACAGCACCACCTAGTACTGATCCACAAGTGTGCACCCAATGTCTAACAGCACCACCTGATACTGATTCACAAGCGCGCACTGAATGTCCAACAGCACCACCTAGTACTGATCCACAAGTGTGCACCGAATGTCTAACAGCACCACCTGATACTGATTCACAAGCGCGCACTGAATGTCCAACAGCACCACCTAGTACTGATCCACAAGTGTGCACGAATGTCTAACAGCACCACCTGATACTGATTCACAAGCGCGCACTGAATGTCCAACAGCACCACCTAGTACTGATCCACAAGTGTGCACCGAATGTCTAACAGCACCATCTGATACTGATTCACAAGCGCGCACTGAATGTCCAACAGCACCACCTAGTACTGATCCACAAGTGTGCACTGAATGTCTACAGCACCACCTGATACTGATTCACAAGCGCGCACTGAATGTCCAACAGCACCACCTAGTACTGATCCACAAGTGTGCACTGAATGTCCAACAGTACTGCCAGGAACAGAAGGAAATGAAAAAGTTGATTTTTGCATGACCAATGACAGTCCATCCGTCACAGCTGAACAGATGATTCATATAAACAAGACAAATGAGAAAAAGACATTGTCGACAATGAATTTCCCTCACTCTATGATGACCTATATATATCAACATCAGAAGATTCAAGTAGCACATTTTCATTCACAACTGACACATCTTCTCTGAAACGTCTTCTTGCTCCTCGGTAGCTTCCTATAGCTTTGATAATTAACTATTTGGGTTTCCTGGCTTACCTTTCCACTGCATATCTCATGATTTACACTTTGATTTTGACAAGCTGAGAAGCTGTTTGCAAAATATAGTGAAATTTGAATATTTGTGTTTTTGGGGCAAATTTGCCCTTTTTTGATCAAAACATCTATTTCTCTGTAGCAGCATGTCCAAATTGATTGGATGTGTATAGATGTGGTGAAATTTCAATATTTGTCTTTTTAGGGCAATTTATGCCATTTATGGTCAAAAAATAAGTGTTCTCTGAAAGGGCTTGTCAAATGTCTTTACAATGTGCTACATTAGTCCTTTAAGATTTGTTAATGCTTTTTTTGTGGTGGATAAATTCTTCAGATAATTGTCATTCAGCATTTGCTACACACAAACGATTAGTCATACAGAATTATCCAGTATTTGCTACAGAGAAACCTTCAAAATTCAACCCATCTTCTGATGTTGATATATATAGGTCAACAAATTCCATTCATTCTACGTAGTGTATGGTTGAATGTTAAAAATGTGTTGCTGTTGAATTAAGGCTGTCTTTTAGAAAAAACTGAAAATGCCTTTTAAAAGCAAAATAATACATCATGACTTGATATGTTGTTAATCATTATTGACGTGTTTCTACTTGTTCACCCGTTCATGCATTCACCATTGCAATAAAATGCCGCGAAAAAATGAAGCTGATGTGGCCTGCATCTGTTCACCTTGATCTTAAAAGGCAAATATAACTTTCTGTCTTGACAACCTTACCATAGTTTCAATGTTTGACCTAGTGTACCTGCTTGGTTTGTACGCAGGAAACAAGTAGAAAACAGGATCTATAATTTTATAATTTTCAAGTGGTCAAAATACAAAAGTCCTGAAAAGATAATAAGGATACAGTCACTCTAAATGTATACAATAAAATTTAAAATGTGCGTGGAGGGTGTACTAAAAATACAGAAAGCTGCTTCCTGTCAAAAAAATATAAAAAAAATTCAAATTTTCAAGACTTTTGCAGATTTTTTTTTTTACGCATTTGTCGTCTTATTTATTTATTTTTTATTTTGCAACTAGTTTGAAGATTTTTTTTTTCCTAACTTTCTGCTCTGAAAATTTTTTTTTTCTGTTTTTGACCACCCCCCTCCCAAGATCTAATGGTCCGTCCCTTAGTCTCACTGTTTACCTCCGGTTGGTTAGCAACCGCAGTTTAATTGACAGCCGATTCTTTATATTTAGGGTAAATTGTTGCAATAAGTGTTTCCTACGACGTTCGCACAAGTGAGAGCCCTATACTATGTCAAGTAGGGCAGTATTATAACGTGATATCTTGTAATATTTCCCCTTGTCTTGGCCTGCTGGGTTTTTAAAAAGTGTTTAAAGGTATACAGGCACCATGTTCAAATTAAGCCGTTGCTACCATGGAAAGGGATCTAGCTAGTCATAGAGTTTATGGGGTCACGCCAGGTCACACTAAAATAATGCACCACTACATGGTCATAATTTGTCTTCATTATTCTTCCTGGAATGAGACAAACAAATCATTAATTGTCAATCCATAAAATAAATAAGTACCAGTGGACTACCAGTGAATCTTGGGTGCTAAGGGGAATTGGGTTCACAAAATTAATTTGAGATACTAGTAGAATTAATTTTATCACATAAAATTAATTTGAAGCCTAGATGCATAAACTTAATTTGATGAATGCGAAGTTAGTATTATACTACATAACACTTATTTGAGATGACTGCATGAACAAAATTAAAAATGCTTGAAAAATTATTTCTGGTCTATATAAAATTAATCTAACACACTAAAATTAACGGAAAACATAATTTTGACCAGAATGGCCCCAATATACATTATCTTTATTATTATACACCTGCGTCTGCAATCTTTGGAGTTTTCTTCGTACAGTAAATTTCGGTATCAGAGGACGCTACTTTGCCGCGGAGTACAATAACTTTTGGTGTTATTGGACGCTATTTGACCTTTGACCTCAAACACCATTACGTCAATGCGGGGAAATACTTCTAAACATTGGGTACTTCACAACGTTAGTAGTGGTGAATCAAAAGCCTGTGAATTCGGGTGAAATTATGCTGCCGGCCTACAATTTCTCACACGTACACTGCGCTGCGCGGGTTTGAAATTTCGTTCTGTGCGCTTAGCGGACGCGCTTAACGCGTTCTCAGTTTGCTCGCGATCGCTCAGTGCAGTGCGGGACGGTCATCCCCCAAAAAGCTTTAATTTTGATTTTTTCGAGGTAAAATTGGATTAAAAAAGGTGTATAAAAATGAGGTTATTCCCAAATACCGGGATTTATGTCCGAGTACATTTTTAATAGAAATAAGGGAAAAAGGAACATTTTCAATGCCAAAATAGTTACCATGGCAACTTGAAACATTAAAATAAGTCTGGTTTTTGTGTTCTCTGACCCGAACTCCCTCACTAGATAATTTTCATATCAATCAAAGAAACTTTTCATGGGATATTAGAAAAATTGATATTTTCAACCCCTAAAATGGTTACCATGGAAACATGGGGCAGTGATATCGATATCATATTTGGTCTTTTCGACCCAAATACCCTACTTGTGAAATTTTCACGGAAATTGAACCTATTATTATTCGCGTTATTATTTCTATATAATACTTATATTAATTATTATTATTATTATTATTATTATTATTATTATAACTTCATGGGTTTTTTTGCATCGTTTATACCTCTACTTTTGCAAACTTGTTTTATTGCAATTTTCACATAAATAAGGTCAATAAAATGTTTCTCGTCCTTGGATGGATTCAATTTTTTTAAAATTCTAATACAAGATGCTTCGCAGATCCATCGTGAATGAAATAGTTCCCGATTATGTTGTGTATGAGCTTTATGCCTACCAAAATGATTAAGAAATGTAAGAGCACACCCCCACCCCAAGGCACTTCTATTGAAGTATTCACATCAGATTCTGCAATTTTGACATCATAACTTAAGAAAAATGTTCACGTTTTCCTGTTTTTGTCGGCTTGATCTTTGACCCACATTTACACATTGCAAGTGGTTGTCTCGCCTGAAACATACGGCAAGTTGACTTCAAAGTTATATATTCACAAAAAAATCATATAGGAAAAAATGTTTTACAGAATTTGATTGGAGACAATGACATGATAAGCTCTTTTTTACGGTTATTTTGTTTTTGATATACAGCAAGAGTTGGGGATTTCAAAATGATCTCTCAATCCCTTCCACGGTGATCTTTAATTATTTAATTGTAAGAAAATATGAAACAGGGGAGGTTGGAAAAACTGATCAAATAAATCAAATTCTTGTTCCCGGCATCTTGTGTCTAATGTGTCTCTGCCATTGGAGGGGCTCAGGTAACTCGTGACTAGTAGGTTTAGATTTAGATGGGCGAGAATCTTGAATCTCAAGGTAAATACATGATGTTGTAGCTGAGGGACAACGTTTGAAATAGGGTCATTTATGGAGATCTTAGTCTTGCCGATTTTCACCTGGGTTATCCATTTCAAACTGTGGCCCGAAACCACAACATATTTACAGCTACACTAAATCATACTAAAATATCACCTTACTTCCATTCATTCATTCTGTATTGTGAAAAGCATAACAAGCAATAAATGATCGATGCTTATTCAATATTTATTTCAGATCTAGACATCCCTAAAAATTCAAGTAGATGCCAAACTTATTTCACACAATATTTGTACACTTGGTATTTCAGGATACACTAGTTTATTTCTGGTATCAATGATTATTGATATCTACTTATTTTTGGCTGCATTCAGTTGTATTCATTCACAAATGTAGAATTTGAAATTTTATCATAACAAACAACACTCTTTGCTACACCGTTTTCTGGTTCTTGAAGGTGCCATAAATTGTTTTGAGAGAGTGGAGGTGTATGGAACGCCGTTGCTGCCTTCTGAGGTTTATTTGCTGTATTTGATGAGATGACATCAATATATGATTTAGTAATGCCTTTATATGATTAGGTCGTGTCAATATATGATCAGGTGACGCCTTTATATTATAAGGTGGTATCAATATATCATAAGGTGCCCTTAATATATAATTAGATGACATCAATATATGATTTAGTAATGCCTTTATATGATAAGGTCGTGTCAATATATGATTAGGTGACGCTTTTATATTATAACGTGGTATCAATATATCATAAGGTACTCTTTTTATATAATAAGGTGACATCAATATATGATTTAGTAATGCCTTTATATGATTAGGTCGTGTCAATATATGATTAGGTGACGCCTTTATATTATAACGTGGTATCAATATATCATAAGGTACTCTTTTATATAATAAGATGACATCAATATATGATTTAGTAATGCCTTTAAATGATTAGGTCGTGTCAATAAATGATTAGGTGCCGCCTTTTTATTATAAGGTGGTATCAATATATCATAAGGTGCCCTTAATATATAATTAGGTGACATCAATATATGATTTAGTAATGCCTTTATATGATTAGGTCGTATCAATACATGATTAAGTGACGCCTTTATATTATGATATTTTGTCAATATATCATAAGGTTCCGTAAATATATAATTAGGTGACATCTATATGTGAATAGACAATGCCTTTATATTTCGAGTCAATAACAGTATATGATTAAATAGTGCTTATATATTGTTAGAGCACAGCATTATATGAATTGATAAGGCCATTATATTATAAGGTAATGTCAATATAATGTCAATATATTATTTAAGAGCATCAATATATTATGTGCGCACGCCATTCTTAGTATGTGTAACGTCTTCATTATTATGTTTAAAGTCATTATATAATTATACAGAGGGCGCTGCCTTCGGACACTCTTTGAGTTTGAGCGTGCAAACATTCATTCGCTTTGCCCGACGCATGAGTTCTTGGGTATATCACTCCAATCTCAATGGATGGAACGGATTTTACGGGAGTTGGGACTTGGAAATCTCTTGTAGAAATTCATAGACGAATGCGTCGATCCTAAAGTAGTGATCTCATTATCAGATGGGCAGTTGGAGCGTCTGCGTGAGTACGATTGGTGATCCTTCAAGACTCAAGAGCAAGTGCGAGAGCACAGTTGCACCGGACGAGAGTGCAGCGCAAGTGTAAGTGATGCCATCGCTGCTATCAGTGCAGGTCTACGGTCAAATTTGCGACGAGATATATCGCGCGTAAGGACACTTCTATTTACTCCAAGTCGTATTTCTGCAATATATATGTCTATACTGTCATTACCGTCTCCATAGGGAAACCATTGTACGGGAAAAAATGATATTGCATAACTTCATTAATATGCAAGCCACACCAACCAAAATCTAATTAGTTCTTACAAGTAGCATATGGTACCTGTGTACCAAGTCTGACTCGAATCTGTTGAGGAGTTTTTGAGTTATTGTGTAAAAAATCACACACACATATACACACACACACTCAAATCTGACACTTGACACTTGACACTTGTTCCTTTAATACCTTTGTATATAATCGAACGAATTGGTGTCAAGGGGCTTAGAAACGCCATATAACTATTGTACATAACAAGTAAGGCTTACTTATACAATTAAGTGCTTCCCAAAGTATTCTATCATATTCATATATACCGAGGCAACCAAACTTCGAACAATAAGGTTGATAGAGGAGAGGAATGTTTTCAATGAAGTAGGACTATGGAACAGAATTTCTTGGTAAACTGCACGTCAGAAAAATATCAACTATCGGTATTTGTCAAATAATAAACATATTTTATCAATAACATGATTGGAACTAATTTGGGATAATTGGATGGTGAAGTAAAGTCGATGTAATCTACAAATGTTATCTCATCTACTTTTTCTTTTTGTATTACACATTTGTTTTTATGAGTAGTTTGCGATATTGAAGCATCTAGCTATATGGCACGTAACACCTTTGAGAAATTTGCAAAATATGAAAATCCAATCATCCCAAATTAGTTCCAATCGTGTTCAATTTACGACGCCTTTCTACAATATTGATTTTTAAGACACATGCACACTAACCAGACATTAGAAAAGGTAGATATGGCACAGGGAATTCAGTCTCCGATGCTTTCTTGTTGTGAATAGCATCATAGATGAAACATGAAGATGTTTGTTTGTTTGTTTGTTTGTTTGTTTGTTTTGAATAAAACATTAACAATCTAAATGCGAGTCAGAATAGCCGCGGTTCGCACACTCTGTCCTGACAAATACATTCAAGTATAAGTTACGACAGTTGTACTTATTTCTTGCTGATAGCGATCGGTCACTTTATTTCAACACAGCCACTTCAGTTGTTTTTTGTACAACAACTTTTTAAAATGATTAACGTCTGAGTGCAATTTGAAACAGAAGTCATTCTTTTGATTTCCTTTGCATCTCGCCCTAGCAGCATCCTGCATCGACCTAAATTTCGATAGGTCGGCGTCAAAGTCACCGTCATAGTTGTCAACCCTTCGCCAGAAAGTCTTGTTGAAATAATCGTAGAGGCGTATATCTGCATGTAAGAATTGCGTTATTATACCTCGCATTTCATCGGTCGTCGGGGGCTGATACTCCGCGTGCACTTTGCAAGGGTGGTAGATTATGTCCTCAAAGTCCCAACACATTGTCTTTTTTAGTAAAAGAAGGGACTCGTCAAAATATTCCATTATCATAACAAGATCGAGCTCTTTGTTCAGTCTGTGTAATGCTTCAAGTGAAGATGTCTCGTTAGCCTGAATATCAAGATCAAAGCGGTTGCAGAAGGGATTTTTTACCCCTTTGAGTTTCATATTCACCATGACGTTCTCCTTCATTTCATTCAGGTACAGCGCAAACGGATCTGGCGACATACTGAGGTTCATATTTCTCATTTTAAAGTAAAACCAAGATTTCAGGTGCGTGTATGGTGATCGGACAATTGTGAAATACTTAGCATTCGGAACGACTCGCTCAAGTGCAAGGCGGTCATATTTTTTAACGTGCGAACAAATATAGTCATATCCTGGAAAATCGCTACAGTTATAGTACAAGATTCCGAGATGATGATTCTCTTTATCCACTTTTATCACAAAGCCTTCGGGTTGCATGGCGGCTACTAGCTCATTCTTCATACCAAAGCGGTGTAACAACGTGGACACTGTACTTCCGCCTGTCTTCCCTGGTTTTATGAAAACAAATCTGTTCACCGGCCTGCAGGATTGGGGCACTGTAGGTATTGGATCGTAAGCAGTGAACACGTTGGAAGCTCGACTGTTGAACCTCACGTAACCCCTGTGGACCATAATTTACAGAAAAATGAAACGTTGAAATAGATTGACAATTCTTGTGAAATTAAGAGATACGTGAACAAACCAATGAACACAAATATACAGGCAACAAGTCATCGTTGATGACACAGTCCCCACTTATTAATTGGTACTTTAATTACAAGTCCTCAGAGAGGATAGAGTCCTCTTCATTAATTAGGTCTGTGATAAAAATACTGCGATACAGATGGCGCTCAATGGCCAAGAATGAGTTCCATGGGGTGAAAACATAAAACCAATGTAGGCCGCCATCCTAATTACAAAAAGTCATTAAATGAGTCAATTAGTAATTAATCGACAGGATGTTGCCAAACATTTTTGCATACTATCCTAACACTGACAGATTATCACCGGTACCATATCTCATAAAGATTGATGCTGTATTTACAACACTATGAGATCAACATCTGTACCAAGTTTCATCAAATTTGACGCAGTATTTGAGAATATATCACTCTAATTAGGAAAGTTCATTAGATAAGTAATTTCAAATTAATTAACATAACACTGATAAATGTCTTTTTCACTGTTAAAGCAATGTGAGCTTAATATCTGTACCAAGTTGCATGAAATTTCATGCCGTATTACTTGACATGTAAGCCTAATTATAATCTTAAGTATTTGACATGATACTGCTACATGCCGTGAAACAAATTGATGTCTTATGTATGAAATATGTGGCTAGGCCATATTTAAGCATATCGTGAAACAAATCAACATACATATATATAACATAAGTCAATGTCCTTGTACCAACTTTGAATAAAATCGCTTGATACATGTCTCAATTATGGTTCCGGACATGAAAAAATCGTAAAAAAAATGGTCACCATGCAGCCATATTCAATCTCATCGTAAAACAAATCAATGTGCATATGCATGAAATAGGTCAATGTCCTTGTACCAAGTTTGAATAAAATCGGTTGAGACGGGCCTGAGTTATGGCTAAGGACATGAAAAAATTGTAACAAAATGGCTGCCATGCGGCCATATTAGATCATATCATGAAACAAATTGACATCCATACGTATGACATACCTTGTACAAACTTTAAATAAAATCGGTTGAGATATGCCTGAGTTATGGCTCCGTACATGAAAAAATCGTAACAAAATGGCCGCATGGCAGCCATATTGGATTGTATCACAAAACAAATCAATGTGAATATGTATGACATAGGTCAATGTCCTTGTACCAACTTTCAATAAAATCGGTTGAAACATGTGTGAGTTATGGCCCTGAAAAAATCATAATAAATGTACATGAAAAATCATTAAAAAATGGCCGTACGGCGGCCATATTGGATTGTATCACAAAACAAATCGACGTGCATATATGTAAAGAAAATCTTCATGAGTTGATGTGTACATTCGCTGATCGTTTTAGAGTGGCAACAGTCGCTATGGATCTATTTACTAGATAGCATTCTGCGGAGGTAAAGTATTCCTGAAAAAAATGTATGTCTTCCTCCTCCCTCGTTTTGATATGCACAAGACTAGGTGCAATGTGTAGCGTCTTGGAAGACTGTATAGCTTATTGGTTTACTGAATATCACCGTCATTTATCGAACTATTTCAAAACAGTCAATTTGCTACACAATAGTTTTAGTTTTAGACTCCTTAAGTTGCCGTAACCAATTGAAATATATCAATCAGAAATGACCTTCTCAGCCGCGCCGCTGTACATCGGAAAGAAGATTACCATGAAATTGACTCACCTAAATTTGTCATACGCAGTCCTCGTGGGATTGTTGACGTACAAACTTGATAAAGTTAGCAACAAACATATGATGAAAACGGGAAATCGGTGTCTCTCGATGATGCGCAGAACTGCAATGGATAAAAAAAATATTGAAAAGAAGAATTATGTTTCTGTTTTAGTCAAAGGATATTTCGTGATCAAATGTTCACCACTCATGCTTTATAAGCTTATTTATGGTTTTTCCGAGAAGATAAAAGTACTGTGAGTGCGTTAACAATAATCCGTGGCATTTTCAGGCCAACTGAATGTTAATATCGAAATTGAAGAAGGAATTCTAAAATGTCGTCGTATTTCTTTCCCTGATTGTCGTTTTAGAGTTGGCATATCAAACATCGGATTTTACATGTAACACGATTGAAACTAATTTGGGATAATTGGATCTTAATGTTTTTCAAATTTCTCGAGAGTGTTGGGTGCCCTGTGGCTTACTGTCGCAATATAACAGGTTACTCTTAAAAAACAAGTAACTTAAAAAGAAAAGCAGATTATCCTACATTTGCAGGTAAAATGACCTTACTCCACTATCCAATTATCCCAAATTAGTTCCAATCGTGTTATGTAACGCCGGGCATTATGCGACCAGCTTATATTTGATGATGATATTAAAGAACTTAGTGTAAACGTGTATTAGCTCGAAATCCAGCACACATGTAATGTTCCTAAGAAACAACTGAGAAGATGCAAAGATGATTGCTTTACAATATGTTTGGAATAAATCAAATATCGAAATTTGGTGCAGAACAAGAAGTTTCACTTGTCAATTTTTCATTTTTGATGTTGACCTGGCTTCACAAGTCGGACGGCTATGCCAAACATAATAAGCTTTACATTAAATGAACGTTCCAGTCAGACATATTTCATTACATATGGGATACTCTGCTTTCTTTTCGAAATAGAGACGATACATGGTCACCATACTCCCACTCCACATGCTGGAGTTGCGTATGACAGAGCGGACATCAGAGGAACTACTTTTCCTTTTCGGCTAGATGCGTTCCCTATTCAGAATAAAACAATTAATTGATGGTGGTTGATAAACGCGTAATAAATTTGCAGTTCTCTACAGCTCGATGTCTTTTCTTACTTTCTTTTTTCACTTTTTCCCGGGATCATCAAGTGCCTTTATATAAGTATCATCGACTGACAACTATTCTAGATCCATAGCTGTCCTTGTGCCAGACTTTCAGATCAGCCTCAGGCCGAGTAAACAGCGTCTCAGCATAGGCATCTACAGTTTTATCAGAAAGTATCACAGCGGCAGGAAGAATCGCGGGTGAATGTTTTATTTAAAATGTATCAGCCTGAGTGAAACAGGATCATCACTAAAATGTAAACATGGTCGGGTCAAAACATATATCGAAAATTGCATATCCGAAATCAGGGGCTGTGGATCAAATTGTAATGGTGCGCGCATAAGACAGAACACGTTGCAAAAGAGCGACTACTTCATGCGCAATATCGCTATTCAACACACGTAAACATCATTTTAAAGCCGATAACACACAAATGTTTATTCTTTCCAAACTAGAAAAATGGCTGGCCGCAAAATGTATCGCGCACCTCGCGTAATTTTAATTTTCAAATTCGTTCACAAATTCGCAGCGATTTTTGTAAATATCACTTTCAAACGTTATATTCTTATGCCGAAAATCCGTAATGCAATGTGGATCAACTTTTCTATGTCTTTTCTGTGATTTCCACATTAAATGAACTTTTTAGTCAAGCATATTTAATTATATAACAACAAGTTACTCTGCTTTGTTTCCGAATGCCACGGATTGATCTCCCACGGCAAACACTGATATAATGCAAGGTTTGAACAAAATTGGTTCATGCTTGCCAGAGCAATTAACATCCGTGGCATTTTCAGGCCAAAACACGGCCAGCTTATGTTTGGTGATGATACTAGAGAACTAAACGCGTATTGGCTTGAAATCCAGCACATATGCATCGTTCGCATGAGATAAATGAGAAGATGCAAAGACCATTGCTTGCAGTATGTGAAATAAATCGAATATCGAAATTTGGTAAAGAACAGGAAGTTCCATTTGTCTATTTTTCATTTCTGGTGTTGACCTTGACCTCACTCCTTTGGAATCTAAGTACCTAGAGATTCTTTTACTCCATAAGCTGGACCAAATTCTTGTACTTCATTGGCGACATGAAAATGCCAGATTCACGACAAATGCCATGCTTAGCCCATTATCTTCTAAGGCTGCGCTCTAACAAGCCTCTTGCGTCGAGATAAAGACTTTGGATATAGCTGCTGATATATCTGTAACTTTTTCCGGATTCTTGAAGTGCCTTTATGCAACTATCGTCGACTGACAGCCGTTCTAGATCCATATCTGTCGTTGTTCCAGACTTTCAGATCAGCCTCTGGCCGAGTAAACAGTGTCTCGGCATCGACACTACAGTAAGTATGACATCTACGGAAAGAATCGGGCTTTATTTTAGGCATCGGTTGATAAAAGGTAGACAGTATACTGAGTAGAGGCGCGGCACGGATCATCACTAAAATGTAAACTAGGTTGCATGGGTCAAAACCCACATTGAAAATCGCATATCCGTAATAAGTGGCTGCACATCAAATTGCAATATTCGATTTTGTTGCGCCCATAAGTCAAAACACGTCACATAAGAGCGACTTCTTCATTCGCAATATTGCTATTCAACACTCGTAACAATTTAAAGCTGATTATAAACAAATGCTTTCCCTTTTCAAATTAGAACCAGATATGAACTGAAATGCTCACTTGCTTCATTAAATATACAGGATTACCCTGTGCTTTTTTATGACAACTCGCATCTGTGTCATCAATTTTGGTATGTCAGGACTTTTTTGTTAATCTTCAATGGGCTTGTCAATTAAAACAAACATGGCTGCTGGTATTGGGCAGAAGGTAGTGTTATTGCTCAATTGCTGTGTCATCACAGAAATATACAACGAATGACTGTTGATTGGCTTGGTTTATGATTATCAGAGCTTCCGTTCACGCAAAATCCTGCGTATTTCACGCATAATTACTCTGAAGTACGCAAAGTAAAATGATAGGCATGGAAAAAACACAGTCTCCGGAACAAGACACGAGCACACGTGGTTTCCCTCAAATGCGTAGTTTATCAAGGACTAAAAATAAATGTTTATTTATAAAATTGTTAATTATTTTGCAACATTTTTCCTACATCCTGTCGATCACGTCACGTCAATTGTTTCCTACAAGGCTGTGTCAATAAAAATGTAACAAGTTCAATAGAGTTCCTCGTTATTTCAAAAACATAATCTTTTTTCCATTGCGCCCGATGCGTACACATGTACACTTTTGATCAGAATGGTCTGCTAGTTTTTCCAGCTGCTGTTTACGGTTTAGTTAGTACTTCCAAAATACGTCGAAACGTAAGACCAGCTACAGTTTTTGTGCACCATCGAAAAAAGTGGAAGTAGAAAGACGTCGAGCAAGCAAACCAGTGACGGTAGCCAGCCTTCTAGTCTCGCATGCCAGACCTCGAAACCTGCGTGCGGCGCGAGCGGCGAAGCAGCGAGCAGCGAGTAACCGCAGGTTACGAGGTCTGGCTAGAACCGACGTGCTATATATACTGTCCAATAAAATGCTTCGAAAATCGGCTGGATGAAAGAGTACATCAGTTGTTTATTCATGAATGTAGGTGGAGCGTCTAAAATAGCCTTTTGAATTTGACTGAATGATTGTGTCATTCATCCAGAAATGTTTCATTCGAAGTAAACTGCCTTACGTTGACCTCAGACAGTACGGCTTCATGAAATCACGGTTACGCTATCCCCAGTAACCATGATGAAAAAAATCTGCAAAATGATCTATGCCGTTGAAGAAAGTGGTGATGGACAGCCTGAAACCGAAGCAGGAGGTAGCCATGACAGATTATCTGGAAGGAGACGACGTTTCCGTGAATTTGCCGACAAGATATGGCCAATCTCTAATTTTAAGATTGCTCCGGCCTTACTTCAATGCTTGCGATATACACTGTATTGCATTTTGTTGATCGTCGACATCCTCTATGGAGTTTGCTTTTTCATTTTGCTCCCGCTCAAACGAAGCTCAGATTTTGGCCCCATTCAACTGCCGATGAGCTGGTGGTAAATGGCCTCACAAATAAATTCTCGCCGTAGATTTTTGCTTGAGTGTTTTTTTCGGCGCAGATATGTGAAACGTGGTGGACAAGTACAGTGAAAATGCATATGGCCGTCTGTACGCTGTGGTCCAAAGTTATACTTATTAGCATATGAAAGACAGCCCACTTTTGACGTCATCACATTCCTGAGCAGTTGGTTCTTGCCAGACCTCGTAACCTGCGGTTACTCGCTGCTCGCGGCTTCGCCGCTCGCGTCGCATGCAGGTTCGAGGTCTGGCATGCGAGACTACCAGCCTTCGAGCAGCAGTGATGTTTCCATGTTTCCATCGTGACAAAGTTGGCCATATTGCAGCCGTGATTCCAGTCTCATCTGTCTCATATGAACGTGGGTTCAGTGCCCAAAACAGGATTAAAAGATCGAAATGTAGTTGTCTGAGCGAAGATGTCATAAATGATCTGACGGTGATAACCACAGAAGGCTCAAAACTTTACGAATTTGACTTCAGAGCAGTGATGAAAGAGTTCAGGCAGCAAATTAAGACATCATCGGAAGTAGTAGACAGAAAAATGTAAAGGAATGAATATTGTTGATAGAGAATAGAACAGAACTTATTGAATTAAGAAAAAAAATTGTCACTACTGATGTTTATTGAACACTTTGTTCTTTGAATGTTGAACCGGTTTTCGGTATCGCATATACAGCTATTTTATAGGTGCTTACATGTAGTTCTACGCATTTTTGATACATTCTACGCAAATAAAAAAATATTTGCGTACAACCTTACGCAGGTTTGAAAATGCTTACGATAACAAAAACACTGAAAATGCTCACGTGTTACATTATATATTGCAGTTTTCTGTAAATTTAAACTTTTGCCACATGTTTGCAACTTCATTGACAGTGTTATGATTAACATCATGAACAATATTCACAACTGATTAATTCTAAAGGTCATTTAGTATTCAAATATGTAATTAGCTGAAATAAAAATACTACATTTCTTTGATTGCTGTCATTGTATCACCACTTTATATAGCAAGTGTAATTGCCTTTCGTCAAGTCCTTAAAGCCATATATGCCAAACTGTGAAAGCTCATTAGATATACATTAACTGAAATGAAAATGCGAAATGACTTTCAATATTGTTTTAACCTGGTGCCATCAATGCACATAGCATGTTTTGTCAACTTTGATCGAGTAAATCCAAGTATTTATCCCTAATTAGGAAAGTTCATTACATATGCAGATTAGGAATTGGTTGAAATAACTTTGAATAATGTTGTATCGAAGCATCTTTAATGTACATAGCAGGTTTCATCACATTTGACCAATTAATCAAGATATATATCCCTTATTAGGAAAGTTCATTAAATATGCAAATTAGGAATTTGCTTAAGTAAAAATCTTTAGTGTCTTTCAATAATGTTGTATCATAGTATCTTCAATATACATAGCAAGTTTCGCCAACTTTAGTCGAATCAATTCAGATAAATATCCCTAATTAAGAAAGTTCATTAAATATGCAAATTAGGAATCGGTTGAAGTAAAAATGCTAAATGACTTTCAAGAATGATGTATCATAGCATCTTCAATATATATGTAGCAAGTTTCGTCAACTTTGGTAGAGTTAATCCAGATATATATCCCTAATTAGGAACATTCGTTAAATATGCAAATTAGGAATTGCCTGGAGTGAAAATGCTTAATGACTTTCAATAATGTTATATCATAGTATCTTCTTTATACATACCAAGTTTTGTCAATTTTGATCATGTCAATTCAGATATATATATCTAATTAACAAAGTTCATTAAATATGCAAAATTGGCAATTAAATTTGATGTCGTACCTTTATGACTTTCATGGCGGATAAAACCTTGTGTGATTAACATTTGTAACAAATCTCATCCAATTCTATGCATCCGTTCTCACTGTATGCCTTTTTTTCTAAAATGATTAATTATGCAAATGAGCATAAAATATGCAAGCCACAACCACCAAAAACTACTCAGTCCTTGTCATGCTCAATCGAAATCTGTATATCAGATTTGATTCTGATCTGATGCGCCGTTTCTGAGATATCGGGCGCTCAGACAATCTTCTTTGATGAATAACAAAAACAATGTTGACAGACTGTATCTTTATTCGAGTTTGAAAAAGAGCTCTGATAAGAAACTATGATTTTGGAGATAATGCTGTTTTTAGTCATGTCTTTCGTACTTTTAGAACATAAGCACATTACGGGGAGATTTTTGATGATGAGTATGTCTGACATAAAATGGCTTGAGAGATAATTACAGTTCTTTTGATTATTTTATCCCTTCTGTCATGTATGAATGCAAGATACTCCTTTCATCCAAAATACTCTAACATTGAGAAACTGAGTAAGTATATTCATCTTACAAGGAGAGAGCATATCACTGGTGCGTAAACGTACCTATATAATATATCAAATGCGTTTTGCCAGCTTCTCTTCTTGACCTGCGCTTGTTTATCATTTGTATATACATTCTTTTTATGAGTGATCATTCTTGTATTCGAATATCAATCTGTATTGTGATTTCTATACTTCTGTTATAGTTGTTTTTTTTTTCTTTTTGGCTGGAAGTCTCAATACTGAAACACCTGAACTGAACAACATTAGCATTGTGAGCACGATTGGAACTATTTTAGGGATAATTAGGGATAATTAGATGGTAAAGAAATGTCGATTTAATCTACAAATGTAATCTCGGCTGCTTTTCTTTTTACATTACGCACTTGTATTTATGAGTAATTTGTCATATCTCAACTTTCAGCTATACGGCATCTAACACTTTTGAGAAATTTGAAAATTATGAACATCCAATTATCCAAAATTAGTTCCAATCGTGTTTGTGATAACATTTAGATCAATTTTGTCGTTCGGAACCAACATACTAAGATGAGTGTTGTGCCAAATGAGTTAAATTTGCTGCTGCCAAGCAAGGCTTGTACCCTAAAATGTTGTTCATAAACAATCTGAACAATGGAAGTTTTTGTCCCACCAAAGGTAGGTTCGCTACGAACCACTCTACCTAACAAACCTATCAGCAAGCTGTTATAAAGACAAACTATGTCTTACCTGTCGACAACATACTTTTCATCGTTGTTCTGGCGTTCCTTGATTTCGCTACACGTCTGACACCGATGTAAAGTTTGGGAGAAAATGGTTATCACAACACCTGATATCGTTGTCCAATCTCCAACACAAGGATTAAATCCCTTATGCAACATCCTGCATAAATCTGATTAATAAGCTTTTTCACGCTGTGAATAGAGTCATACTGTAGTTGTTCTTTTTGTGTTCGCAGAACGATATTATTCACGAATTAAAAGTAATTATTCCTCAGCAGGTAGTAAGATCATGCTTTCGGGATCATTTTATTGTCAGGTGATTTTCGGTTCAATAAATTGGATATCCACAACCAAAATGATCTATGCATGCAAACTGTATTGTTAGTGCTTGACTCTTTCTCATAGTGATACCCATGGTGATCTGAAGAACGAAACAATGGAACATGCAATATTTCATTATTCAGTGTGTGTGTGTGTGTGTGTGTATGGGTGTGTGTGTGTGTGTGTGTGTGTGTTTTGGATCAAGGCCGAGATTCGGACTCTGCAGTCTTGTAGAGAAAGGAACGGAAGAATATAATAATTCCATACCCAATGTCGCTTAGATGGAATGTCGCGCGAGAGTGGTGGAATTTCTGTCTCACACGAACTGGAGACCCGTGATCTCACCCTACTTGGTGAAAGTCAGATAATTGAATAATTAGGACAGTCCAAAATTCAGTTTATTATGAGTATAACTGAAATACCTAAAAATAAACTGAAAAAAATTAACAGAATGTTATTTCAATTTCTTTGGAAAGGTCCAGATAAGATTGCCAGGTACACAACGGTAGGAAAAATAGAAAATGGTAGGTTGAGTATGCCAAATATTTTTGCAATATATAATGCCACAAGAGTACTGAATCAGAAGGTATTTTAGTGAACAAAATCACCACCCATGGAAACTGTTTTTACTGGAGTACTGAAGCCAGTTGGAGGTTTAAAGTTATCACTGAAATGTTATTTTAGCTGATTTACTACCATTGAAAATCACAGGTTTTTTTACAGCATGTTAAAAGCATGGGAAGAGTTGATTTTGAAAATACCACACAGTGAAAATAATTTGAATTCCAGAAAAAACTCTTCTATGGAACAATAAGGACATTTTGATTGGCAAACGTTTTGTTTTACCAGGAATTTGTGGGAGCAGAAATTCTATATTTAGAACAACTGTATAATGAAAATGGTCAAAAGCTGGACTGGGATTCTGTACATAGTAAAGGTATCCCTCAATCATCCATACTGAAATGGTTTGGACAAAACGTGTTTTCCCCGCCAACATACAAGTAAATCAGCAAAGTACAGCTGATGATGGTTACGATGAAGTAAAAATTGTATTTGAAAATAACAGGTCAATCAGTGTGGAACTATGTATAATAAAAAAGTGATTACACAGATAATTAATGACACTAATTTTGTACAACCAAAATCAGAGCTGTACTTAGAACATGAATTGAAAATCAATATTGACAACTGGAACCAATGTATCAACTTCCTTTTAAAATAACTATAGACTCTAAATTGAGAGAGTTTCAGTTTAAAATATTACACCGTATCCTACATACAAATGCTGGACTGAGTAAAATGAATCTACCCACGGTTGATAATGCTATGTTCTTCCTGCAAAAGCAACGTCGAAGTACTCCTTATTTTACATGATTGTCAACAGGTACAGTTATTTTTGGAATCATTTCTTATGTTATGGGGACAAAATTACAATTGAGAAAATGACCAAAAATATGGCAGATCATACTAGGTGATCCCAACCTTACTGTTATCGAGATGCGCAGTGTTCTGTGAGATGTGCAGTGTTCTGTGCGTATAGGCACTAGAGCTAGCTCAGTGATACTTAAATAATACTATACTCAGTGATACTTATTAGTATAATCCGATAAGCTAAAATTCTCTGGGAGAGCACTGAGATATAAGTTTAAAGAATAGCCTACAAAGATAAATAGGGAAATAATATGTACTAGGTCTCTACATTGTAGAAAATTTGTAGAATTTCCATAACAGTTACATTGCTTGTTCTATGTCTTGTCCCGATTATCGATTTTGTCCCCCATATTTTATCAATATTCTCAATATGTTATTTAAATATACCACCAAAATCGATTGTAAAGTAAGAACTGACTTACCTTTCTGTAACTTCACTATCCTGCACCTTTACTCTCTCCCGATCATGCAACGGCGTAGTTCGATTGTAAGTACTACATTGTAGCACACTTCAAACACTGAGTAGTAGGCCTATATCACAATTGTACATACAGAGTATGTTTTATTGATCTAGATAATTTACCATAAGATGAGAAATAAAGGGGAGCTGAGATAAGGCCTACAGACAACACATTGAGGTACAATCTCGCATTCGATTAAGAAAGTCTGGTAGTGTGTTGCAGTGATGTCGACATGCTGGGGTTGTTTTTGTCAAGGTTCTGGGATAGCTGCAAAAGGAAAACCCTTTCCCATTTGCTACTTGTTCCAGTCTCAGCGCCAGTCGCACATGTAATGTAAGGTAGTATGTTGCCTCGAAAGAGAGACTTAAACTTGCCTTAAGGAATCTTTCAACCATTCTCTTTCAAAATCAATCCTGCAAATTTTAGCACTAGCGATATACACCATGATCACCATCAGGAAGATACTCCTCCCACTAATACAGACAAACTCCACCCGTAAATCTCTACGTCATCCGACCAAGCACTGTTAATAAAATTTCCTGCATAAAATTAACAGTGGCGTTATTAGCTGGTCAAATCCTCTCCGCAATTCTGGCATGAGATTAGAATTCAAATGTAAACAGTATCAGTGAATACTAATTATAAAATGCTGTGTTGACATAAGCAACATACATGTAGTAGATTTTTGAACATACTTTAGGGAGCACAAGTAATTGACAATGACATAGTCCCCGCTTGTAATTGGGAATTAGTCAGTGGAAGTAACTAAATTGAAGTTAATATGATCAACATGAAAAACGAAATGAGGGTACGAAAGACCTATCTGCGACTGATGCCCATATTGGATTGTAATGTAAACAAGTAGACATTAGTATGAATGGCATAGGGTTATTTCCTTTTACCAAGTTGAACAGAATTAGGTATGCCATGTACTGGCTCTTGAAATGTAAAAATTCAACTAATCTGCAAGAAACTGGTCAAGGCATGCCTGAGTAATGGTTCTTAACATTTAAAAAATAAAATCACAAGATATGAACCAAAAATACCTCTATGTTCACTACCGGGGAGACTTGCTATAATTAGCTATTGAATCTTTTTTATAAATTTGGTAGAGGAAAAAAGTGTGCTCGACCAGTGTTTCCGTCTTCAAGGAAGATTACTTTATTAAAACCAACGTTTCGGCAGTACACAGACTACCTTCTTCAGGGTTACACTAATGGAAAAAAACATGAAAATACAACCTAGATAAGGAATATTGGATAAAATAGGTGTCGAAATAAATTAGATAAAATATCCATGATGTAAAACATAACTGGACAAATCATACATTAAAATCCGACATTAAATTGACTGAAAAGGAAGTACTATACTGCCAACAAAAAGTAAGTGTATTTCGGAAATTATAAAAGAAAACTAACCTTAGTTCCAAATGCATTAATATAGAAAAGCTCCTTTTTTGCCATTGCTGAGTATTTGCAGAAGACATTTTACAGAGGCCACCGGCAAGGAAATGACTTAGGTTGTGACCTGGTTGGTTGAAATGTTCAGCAACAGTGTCAATTTGTTATTCTTGATTATATATATATTGTTATTCTTGATTTTTATAATCAACATCTGTACCAAGTTTCATCAGACTTAGTACAGTCATTCAGGATATAGATCACAAATAACAAATATTCTTACCCTGTTTTAGATACCAAGCTTTCTTACAAAAACAATAACGGGTTGGTTCATACTATGGTTGTGAAAATGTAAAGCCATTCTGGACTGCCGCCCTAATTGAGGTTATGAAAGTCTATTACACCGGTAATGCTAACTTTTGATTATTTTTTCATTATTTCTATTTTATATATCAATTGCAACTTCTTATTCCACTCCCTACAGAATGTTGAAAAACCAAATATTCAGCTTGTCAACTTACAACTTAGTGTTTATATGTAACACGATTGGAACTAATTCGGGATAATTGGACTTTCATATTTTTTTAATTTCTCAAAAGTTTTAGGTGCATATGTTGCAATTGTACAAATTACTCATTAAAAACAAGTGTGCACTGTAATGTATGAAGAAAAGCAGATAAGATTACCTTTGTAGATTAAATCGGCATTACTTCACCATCCAATTATCCCAAATTAGTTCCAATCGTGTTAATGTATAAAATGCATTGTAATAGTTTACATTTCAATTCTTATGTGGACCAGAAGTCACTTTTCAGCATTATAATGCAGTTGACACACGTATGGGCTGAGTTGACAAGCTGAATAATGTGCATATCAACATGCTTTGGGGGCAGAACAACGAATTAGCAATTAATAGTGTTGATTGCGATTTCAGGTTTGTTACTAAGTAAAGCTGCACGTGCGCAACATCGGACAATGCTGCCTAAAATTTTGACATATTTTGTTGTTGCATACGCGGCTGTTGTTGCAGCTTGTAGTCTGAGCCATAATTCATACAAATTAGTGTGTCTTTAAGTAGCCATTGTAACACTAGCTGGTTAAATTTTCATTGTTTATGCGGAAAATGCGGACAAATATTTATTCATACATATTAAAGAGAGAGAAAAAATGATGTCATTTTGATCAGTGCTATAGACCTGATAAAGTTTATGTCTTTGTGCACTGTTACAGTACTGCAAGTTGAACATCTGTGCTACGTTTCAAACACGATTGGAACTAATGCAATAAACACTTTGAGAAATTTGAAATATGAAAAATATGAAAATCCAATTATCCCAAATTAGTTCCAATCGTGTTTTTCATTAAAATAGATGCAGTATTTCTGGACATGGTACACTAATTAGGAAAGTTCATCAAATGTGCAAATTAGCAATTACTTAACATGACACCTCCAAATATCTTTGCACACTATTACAGCTCTGGTATATCAGCATCTGTACAAAGTTTCATCAGACTTCAGTCAGTATTTCTTGAAATATCAAGAATGATTTGAGTGTCTTTACGTATTCACATTAGGAAGATACAAAGGTAATTTCGGATTCAGATTATACAGTCTGAATAAACCAAGAGTTATTTTGGATTAAGATGATGTAGCTCTGAATTAAAAAAGTGAATGCTCAGGGGCCAAATTTGATTGTTTTGTGAAAGGAAGTAGCGTGTATAAAGAGACCATAGGGTACTATACGTAGGCCAAGTTCTTAAACAAGCGACCTAACGGCTGATATAGTCCGCTGTGTTTATGTTGAGAATAACTATTTTAGACACATGTGTTGATGAAGGTGGAAATCTTTGATATCTCATTTCAGTGACCAGAAAAAAATGGCAAAAATACACAATTGAAGGTTTCATCATAATTTGAATATATCACATTCAGATCATCCCTAAAAACATATCAACCAAAGCTATCTGACGAGTTTTGAGAATAAAATTTTCTGACGAAAAATGGCAAAAATTGCGCCCAAAATTAAATATTTCAGATTTCATTATAATTTCAATATATCATGATATTAAAATAATCCCTTGGAACCTGTATACCAGATATCAAAGGTATCAGACTAGTAGTTTTTGAGAAACAAATTTTTTGACCAAAAATGGCAAAAATTGCCACAAAAATACAAAATTGCAGATTTCATCATAATTTCAATATATATCATTAAGTTTATCTGTAGGAGCCTGCATTCCAAATGTCAAAACTATCAGACGAGTGGTTTTGGAGAAAACACATTTTTTGACCAAAATGGCAAAAATACCGTCAATGACGCTGTACCTTCTCTAATGTGTGGCCAGGTCAGGTAATTGGTTGTTGGCATGGAGTTGTTGGTAAATAGTTGATGATGTAGGGGCATGAGGTGGGATATGGACCCAAAGAATCCAAAAGATGATTAAATACATCAATCAAAAAATTCTAAGCTACAGTATAAACTGCCCAAAGATAGTTCAATGTGGAAAAAAGTTAAACAATTCAGAAATAAGAATTAACAGTCCAAAATAGTAATGACGCACTTCCTTACTGACCTGAGTGCATGTGAAATACACAACCTGGCATCTGTAAATTAAATGTATAACAAGTGATCATTTCCAGTCACTTTTAACTGTTTTTAATGGATTTTCCAAAGAGTCCTGTGGAAATGATGAAAAACGCTTATCTGGTCTTGTGTTTGTAAAACCTCATGGCTGATAATTGTCATAGTATTGAAAAAAAATTGAAAGTGAAGAAATTACTGTTTTTAATAGGCATATTTTCCTTGAAATACATGACCGTGTAAAGAATATATGCTAAAAGTGTTTAAGAGTAAATTTCTTTTCAAAAAATAATTTAATTTGTGACCAAAGGTTTTTATTCTTTGAGTTTACAAATTCAAACATTGCAATTTGTTCAATCATCTTGTGCAGTGCAAAATTTATAAAATGACTGAAAAACAAAAAAAAATTGGCAGAATTACAGTCTTTGTGATGTAAAATTATGGGTTGACATCACGATAACTGTTAATCTGTTTGAAGTACTAATATACTATAATTTAAAAAAGAAAAATTCATGCAGAAACGGTAAAAATATTGTCAGCGATGTAGTGTTAATTTTGACTTTACATCAAAATATGCCTTTGCTGGATACCAAATATATAGGGCGAAATATCAGCCATGTTCAGCAAAATCCACACAACAGCATTGATCCTTTTCTAATTTGATTTGATTTGCTTATGTTATCCTTGTATGACAGTCAGTACAATATGGAACTTGAACACAACACAGTGAATAAGTATGCTGTAAATGAAATGGTGTGGCTGCATCCACATGCAGCAATAGGTGTGCCTTTGTCTCTCACCCCTCATTTCCAACCTGTCCAATCCCTGAAAAAATAGTTTGGTCTTATATTTATAATGTTAATAATTTCTGTATTTGTTAAAATGTGCGCATCTCAAAAACTTTTGATCATAAACATTTCCATTGTTTTTTATAGCTGACAATCAGTTAACCTGTTTATTTTGAATATTTGCGCATTTTTCCTCAGTATTTGACATTTTCTGAATACTTTTTATTCAGTTTGTCATTTTCTAAAAGTTTAAATGCTCCATTGTGTGGTCAAGCTTTCCACAAGCATCAAATGTGGTACTTCATATAGGAGGGTCTGCCTCTAGAGGGCGGGCATCATGAACACTCCTGTGTTTGTTGGTTAATTCCTCCACGTAAACTTCTGATTGTACTGTAAACATTGAACATGGCCGACGTCCGATTTTCCTGTCTAAAACTTTCACTCATTTTCGTTCATATGACTCTGAAACTCCAGGAAACGATGGGAAGAAAGGGTTATCTTGAAATATTGAGGTACTCGCCGATATTTTGCAAAATTAAATGAGCAAAAATGCAAGGAAAATGCCGACAGGCTTACACAATGACAGTTTTCAGACTCGGAGGCATATGATCATCTCTGCAGATTATGCAACAGGCCCAGATCACGTGAGGCCATGAGGGGATATCCACGCAACTCAGTACCAAACACTAGCGCTCACAGAGTGAGCAAACACAAAGTGAGTACCCCTAACGTCAGCTCAGTAGTCTGTAATAGATTGTAGTCAACTAAGAAACCTTGGAGAAAGGCTTAACACTGTGGCTATGCCACTAAGTCCCTTTTGATTTTTGTCATAGCTCAAAATCGTTCTCCCACACCTCAACCTGAGCCATGAACACCCCCACCAGTTTATGATATGACCCATCACAATGGCATGACGTCAACGGATCTTGACAGACGGAAGTCTTGACAGACGGAAGTTCTTGACAGCAGCATATTGGTTTTCAACTCTAATACCTTCTCTGTCTATAAATAGACACGAGAAGGTAAAAATTGCCCCAAAAATACAAAATTACAGATATCATCAGAAACTCAATATATATATATATATATATATATATATATATATATATATATATATATATATATATATATATATATATATCACTTAGCTCGTCTGTAGAAACCTGTATACCAAATTTCAAAGCTGTCAGACAAGTACTTTTTGAGAAACAATTTTTTTGACCAAAAATGGTAAAATTGCCAAAAAAATACAAAATAGTAGATTTCGTCATAATTTTTGTATCGCATTTTGCTCATCCCTATGAACCTGTATACCAAATATCAAAGCTGTCAGACGAGCAGTTTTGATGAAACAAACTTTTTGACCAAAAATGACAAAACTTGCCTTAAAAATACAAACATGCAAATTTCACCACGATTTGAACAAATCTAACTGAAGGCACCCTAAGTAAACTGCATATCAAATTTCAAAGCAATCGGACATGAGGTTTCAGAGATGATTTTTTTACCACAAACAGCAAAAAATGCCCCAAAAATATAATAATGCAAATTTCACCACAATTTGAACAAACTTTCGTGAGGTCACCCCAAGTGAACTGCATATGAAATTTCAAAGCAATCGGACTTGTGGTTTCAGAGAAGGCAATTGTTGACGGACAAACAACGACAACGGAAAATTAGCCTATTTGATAAGCTCTGTGTTGCTGACAGCAGAGCTAAAATTGCTTCACAGGTGTCTGAAAAAGGGTGGTGATGGATGCATGTACGGATGGGACCTTATCTTTAAGTCTCACTTTCACCCTACGAAATCAGAGACAGATATCACACTGAGTGGGAAAGTAACGAGATCTTAAAAATGTACCTTCTTATTAAGATTGTCGATTCTAAGAATGACCAAATTCTATCTCTAAATGGTGATGAAATTTGTATCCCTATGTATTTGTGGCTAATTACCATGCTTTGTTCTTCACATTATCATTTTTGAAACTTCTGAAAATTTTGTGTGTTGGTGCATTGAGTAATGTCTTCCTTAAGTGTGGTGAAATTGGTAAATTTTAGGATAATAATCTCACCTGTTTTGTAACATATCATTTTTGGCCAAAAGTACTACTTTGATAGCTTTCAGATTTCTCAGGAGGTTTTAAACATTTTGCACTGGCATGAGTTGTGGCCACAAGGTTGCATACCCAGCAAATGTTTCTAACTTGGATGTACATTAACAATTCCTTTAAATGGGGCAAAATGTCAAAAAAGTTTACAGACTAATGGGGCTTATCAAGACATACAGCTTCACTTTGATTGGTAAACTTTATACTTACATGTAAACTAGCACTAATTTTGAAAGTTATTACTTTGAATTTTCCAATGAGAACAACGCACTGCACCAAACATGATGATGTCAATGACATGTATAATTGTAGAAAGATAATATGGTCATGCTGACTGACAAGACATGATGTCACATCAAAATAATTTGCATACAATGTATTTTTTATGCTGATATTTTATTTCAACCACTAGGTTAATGCATATCACAGATCACAATGACTCCAAATGCACTGTTGCTATGGTAGGTACACATCAAGTTCAGTACAATAGATTACATCTGACATACATTTTCTTTTCAAATTCTGTTGCCCTTTTACAGCATACAGAATTATTTCATAGTCATCTAATTCTTTGCCAAGAGAAACTTACATGATCTTACAATGTCCATGCAAGAATTCTATTGTGATTTTTGCAAGGTAAAGTACAGGAAGAAAGATACACTACTGTGAAATGATTGCAACTCCTAGTATAACTCTAAACATTAGTATATTGTCAAGATAATAGCAAGACTAATTAGATGTAATTTGCCATTTTCTTAATGATCATATCCAAAAAGAAAAAAGCATATTTCATAGATTTTAATATTTGAATTTTAAACTTTGAGTTAACAGTAGTAGAATTCATTTCATTTAAAATATTTAAGATCAGGGTAAGAATCACACATTTTCAACAGTTATTTGTGATGTTTCAGTCTCAAGTTTGCTATGTTTTCTGTAAATAATTCAAGAAACTTGTTGTCACACTTCATACCAGGTATATGAAAAGCCATCAAACACTGAACTAGCAGACTGAACAATAAGTAACAGAACTTAAAAGTAGTGGTCGAACTGCAAAAGGCTACAATCCCTGTCCAGAGATACAAACAATTATGTAAGTTGTCTACAAACTAAAAGAAGTACTAAGTATGTGAATGTGAAAGTAATGCAGCTGTTACTGAACTAATAGTGGCAACAACTACCTTGTAGACGACATCAAAATAAACAAGAAAAGGACAATGTTAGGAAAGGCTTCATCAATTTCACAGGTTGTACATTGTACTTAAACTACAATGAAATTATTTATTCAAACCAAAGACTTTCAACTAATTAAGGTGTAACTCCAAAATTTAGTACATTGTTGAAGTTAGACTATTAAATTTTATGGTTACACGATTGAATCTGATTACCATACTTATAAAAGGCATAGATTTGAAGTATCATACCTTCCTAAGAAAATAATTTACGAAAATCTTCATCAGCTAACTTTGTTTGGAAATCTGAAATACTATGTAGAGGAGATAGAGCATAGATTTTTAAGTATCCAAGATGAATACTTTAGATAGTTTTTATGTGCCATGACAGCTTTTGACATTTTGTCTATTATATGGATATTAAATTTCCTTGTCTTTTAGCAAGAGAGTATAAATTGTTTTAATATTTCCAATAGATCACATGAAGACATGGCAAAGAATAGAGTCTGTTTGTTACATGTCGCAACATGAATAACTCTTTTTAAAACCATCAGAAAATTAAAAATGTTGGTAAGCCAGAATCACACAGCAAGATTATTTCGTGATATGAAAACTATATATATATTTGTGGGTAAAATCTGCATAGTAGAATAATTTTAGATCACACGTATACTACTCTGCTACTGTATAACTATTAACTTAGTACTGTTGCTTCATCAAGTGTACATAGACAAGAATATATAGACAGGACGAACATGGTGTTTGGATGGGTATTTTGTAACATATCTATTGATCAGACTACACCAATTTTATTAAAATTTTACATATAATGAAAATATTTCAATGAGACCATTCCTGTGAAGTATTATACTCTGCTGTGTACTTTGAAGTACAGCATGTTCGAGCTGAATAATTCCATAATCATTGGAGACAACTAAAAAAATGCAGACAAACCTGGAAAAGTATTATTCAGAATGTTAACATAAAACACATCAAAATGTAAAACTGGGTTAAACTACTGATGCAGTGCACAAAATTACATATTTTTACACTTTCTGTATATAAGGTATGTTGTACACAGAAAATGGTGTTTGTAAACATGCAATAAAATTGTTTTTCAATGTTATATCCACATTTGAAGACTCAGCTGTCATATTTCCCTTTCTCAGAAGAAATGTCAGAAATGTGTACAGTGGTGGATTAATTGTTCTTAATTCTGATTTGCACTAAATCTTAATTTAGATAAAAGGAATATGAGATTCTTTACGCCTCTAAAGGGTTTTGGAAATATCACTGACAATTCTAAGTTACTAACTCTTCTATATGAACTACAGAATGATTTCTCCTTCACTCTCTATGGTTCACTGTGTCTATCAGCAATTTATCTAGAGAATTCATGATGCTAATAAAATACAATCAAGTATTCTGGGTAGGCCACAGCATCATTAAACACGACAAAGATTTCTGGATTCTGCATGTTATCAACCACGCTATCATAGCAGTCTGTAGGGTCATTTGGGTTCTTGGATGGTGGCACTAGCATGTTCTGTGATCCGACAGTATATTCCCCTGTTAACACCTTGGCTTGGTAGATGTATTTGTAACCATTGGCATCTGGAGGAGAGTAGATGCTACGGGCAGACAGTTCGGAATTGACAGCAAAGTAAGTGCCTGCACCATACAGTGTGGCTGTAACAGACGAATCAAAGCAAGACTAAGTATGATTATTTGTCATATTTGATAGGAATAAAAACTTGTGTGAATCTATGTTTGCATTTATCTTAAAGAAACATATGTCGTCAATGGGTATACACAAAAAGTTACAAATATGCTTTTTGCTAAATATATTAACCACAAAGTTGCAAAAGGACAGCAATACCAATAATTATGAAGATTTTGCATGGCAGAACAGATTTGTGCAAGAGAGTTTGCGTTACAGCTACTGGCCCCTTTCAAGCACACTACCTGTGCTTGCATAAATTAAAATTTTTGCTAGAAGTGAGCTATGCTAGACTGAACCACGTGAAAGAGGGGCATGTACTTTGAAATGCAGTCAATTACATGCACTTAAGACTATTCAAGCGCTAGAGCAGAGCTAGAGGAGAGCGTGGAGAGGCTAGAGAAGGCTTAGTACAGCAATTAAGAATATGACACGGCTGGTAAAGTAGTTCAGAATAAAAAAGGATGGGAAAGATAGAGTTTTATTGGCAAAGTATTACTGAATAACATTTACATTTCAGCAGATAGACTTTCAGAGAGCATGTTAGATGGTGGTATCCTGAGTGAGCAAGTGGCATGGCAGTAATGTAGTACTGCAGCAAGCCATCATCATATATCAACTTACCATTTTTTCCAGCAAAACTTCTGTTAAAGCCTTTCTTACTTATTTTATCGACAGAGTCAGCGCTTGTTCCATGGTACAATGTTTTTTCATTCTTTGTTCCTTTACGATTCTTGGCATCTAATGTTTGTTTTAGGATGACATACTGTCGATACTGTTGAATGTTTTGCAAGCGTTCAATCTGTGGACGGTAACAAAGCAATTCTATGAAAGGTAACTCACAAATTTAAGAATTTAGATCACTGTGCAGAACTTGTGATAAATACTTTTTGGGGTGATTAGGAAGCAAACATTATTTCAGATGGTGTATGGTCTTGCATAATTACAAAGAAGAGGAAAACTTTTCTTGCAATTATGAACAGTACAACATCAACAGTTTTCAAAAAGTAGTGCTGGTTCATAACTTAGATGATCAATTCATCATTTAATCTGTAACACCTGCTGACATGTAAACAGATGTACAAATTTCATTTTTTTAACAAATCATAAAATTGTATAAGCTACGTTACTGCTGAAAATCTGGCCAGAATTCTTGTGAAACTTTCAAAATTGGACGATACTCACCCGTACAATTTTTGTCAAATTGTATCCTGGTTGAAGTGTTTGTTTAAATGCTTGTTCTACTCCTTGATATTCAGTCGTCTTTGGATCCAAAGTTTCTTTTCTGAAGTTTCCATGTTGAGTCATGTCTACCCAGTTGGAAGGAAGAGGAACCCCAGCTGAAACAATGAAGAATTCTATTTTATACACAGACCTCTTTATACATAATTACTGAGATATGGAAAAATCCTCTAAGCTACTTAGAGTTAATTTGTGAAGCGTCGTGATGGTATCACCATCGGCATAGTAGAGAGAACTTACAAAAATGCAATACACTCAAGGTTACTTGAAAGACTCAAAACAAATTAAGGCCCTAAAACACTAATCTTCAACACTCTCCTCCTAATGAAAAGTGTTGGTATGTCTTAGACCTTGTGATGTATAACTATTTAAAATTATGGTGTCGGACCAAACCATTGATGAAAGGAAAGGTTCAGTCTGCCATGGCTTTGGCAAATTGACAAAATGACATAATTACTTGTAGAACTATGTCATGTAATATACACATACATGTAGATCATTGTAAAATATTGATTCTTCTTCATGTCAGGGTCATAGACATATAAACACTTTCATGACAATCATGATTAATTGAGTCTAAAGGGGAAGATACCTTAGCTCTATTTAGATTCTTGTGCACATAGTTGCAATTAAATAGTCTATGCTACATTCCCACCATGGAAAGCCTGTATGCAGATGATACTCAAACCTGTAGAAATTTTTCTTGTTCAAAAACCTGTCATAAGTTTTCAAACAACTGTTTCCAGCAATTTATCATTCTTTTCTTCAGGACATAATTTCATTGTCAGATTTTTGCACTTTAACCCCTTTTTTAATGGCATGGGGAGAGTTTGAGATCAAATGCTATGAACTTTGCTTGCCATGGAATTTCTCAAAAATTCATGGTGAAAATTGAATTCAATCAAGATAATCAAACAGCAAACCTTCTCTGAGTTCTCTCCTGACAGGCACTGTTGACATGTCATCCAAGTCTATCTCTTTCATTGTCCTGAAGTCAATGCGATACTTTCCATCTTGAATCTCAAATTCAACATCTCTCCTGTTCTCCACTCTGGCTTGCTCAATAATGCCGATAATTTCATCATCATACTCGTCAAACTGCTCTCCATCACTGAGATACATCCATTTGACATTTTTAGCTAATAATCTGGCTTCGTTTTTCCGTCTTTCTTCCTCAGCAATACGATCCAGGATTTTATTGATTTCCTCTTGCACCTTAAAAACTGTTTGAACCCTTCCTTGCAAACGGAGATGGGTGACACTGCCAGTTGGAATCTTATCAACTTTAACCTACAGGAACAGATTATTCTCATCCATTACTTTAGCCAAGAACCACAAAAAAGTTTAGCAATAAACTACAAGTAAAACGTTACTTTGTAGTGATATATATACATGTAATACTTTGTAATTTTGTATGTATTATGACTAGACATATATCCATAATTACAAACATATCTACGTCCCTCTCTCCCCCGAACAAAATACATTTCAATATAAAAGAAGACTTTCATGCCCCCTATGTAATAAACATGCATATCATGTAGTTGTAAATCATAAGAAACATGGCAAAGTATAAGCAATTGGATTTCGTTCAACATACTGGAATAGGTGTGTCATTTCCTCACAAAAGCCCTGGCTTGTTTTGCATGTAAATTACAGTTGAGATCAAGAACATATATTTATGGTACACAAGGAAATATCAGTAGATACATTATGCTGAATATGGTTTTACTTGATCCCTTATAAATCAGAATATGGTTTTACTTGATCCCTTATAAATCATAAAATGAAAAAGATAATTAATTCTGAATGTTGTCAACAGAAATATAATCATTTCATTAACATCAATAAATTAACAGAATCCATTTATTCTGAGAACACCATCAAATCAACAAAAACACAAACTGTAAACTAATTACGAAGAATATATATCTAAATTAATTTGGAACAATCTGAAATGGCCTACACTAACTAAAACCTGACAATGGACCGTGCGATGTTATTTCAATAGTATTATGCATTCATTGTCATACATTATTTGTACAGAAATGAATTTTGCTGACAAACATGAAAGTTATTCGAACTGGTTGGTAAATGAACCAGCATAGAAAACACTGAATGTGATTGTCAGGAGTTGGATATGTAAATAAACAAGTTTGGGATCTCAATAACCTTTGATATTGTGAAGGAGAGAAAGTGGCAATCAGACTTGTTGATTTGCATCCTAAATCAGCCAATTTAGCTTTGAAAGAAGAAAATCTAGCCTTTTTTGCCATTTTTTCTGAAGCTGGGTGACACTTACAACATCGACTTTTGGGGTGCTTATCGATGTTTGAACTTCCGGGTTGAGTACGGTGCTGTAGAGTGATGTCACAACCTCTCATTGACCTCAACTAAAGTGTTCGCTTGATCGCATTTTTACTGAGTTTTTTTCTCAGAAATTTTAACTAATATTATCAAAATCATTACTTTTATTTTATTTTATGAAATGATTTTAGAAAAATTGCCACTATCCATATATCAGCGTTTCGAAATGCAAAACTTTTAGGGTTAATCCCACGAGACATGCTTAGTGCAAGATGAAATCACTGGTTTCAAAATGGCGACATTCTAACTGCAACCTGTCAAACCACAACAGACTTTTTACCTATCAGTTTGCCTTTAACACTGTGGGGAGTGATGTCTAAAAAGTGAAATTTGCCAAATATGATTTTAATTTTCAGGTGCGAATGTGCCTCTCACTTTACCTCTGCATCCTATTGTGCATTGCCACTGATTTTGATTCATGTATGGAATGGGATTCAGAAAATTGTTTTGATCTAGTCGGATTGACATTTTTTTTTTCGATTTCGAATAATGAGAAATTGTTAAGTTCTATCACAACAAAAATCAACATGCATAATATGTATACCAGAGTATTACCTTAGTGTATAGATTGAAAGAAATTAGTGCAGGAATGTTTGAGTTACAGCTCTGGACATGCAAGAATTAGATCTGAATGGCAGCCAGATATTTGATTGTATCAACAAAGTATTTCATGTGCACGTTTGAGCCATAGTGTTTTGTCAATCTGCTAAGTTTGAAAGAAATCTGACAGTTTTATTTTAAATTTGCATAATGCCCACAGATATGAAACAAAATGGCTGCCTGGCGGCCACATTGGATCATATACTAAAACAAATTGGCATGCATATGTCTGCCTTATTGTATTACCCGTGTACCAAGTTTGAAAGCAATCAATCCATGCAGGTTTGAGATATCTCAGTGGACACACGGATGCATGCCACTCAATCTATAAGTTCCCGCCCGACTTCATTTGGGCGGGGACTAATAAACAGCCAGACTGCTTGTAACCTTATTTGCAAAGTTACACCAATAGCTAGGCCGACCAGTAACTGCTGCCAAGAAAAGCCAAGCAATGGGGGCCAGTCTTATACTGACACTATTCTATACTCAAATACACTGCATGCTCATTCCGTATCGCAATGCGTCAGAAAACATCATGTGATGAAAAAATAGATACAGCTAGTCCCTAATGGTTTGAAAAAAGTGACATCAGAGGGTATTTTTTCCGAGCACTATTTCCCTAGGGAAATAGTTTCTGAAACAGTGTCCGTCACACAACCATCAGTTAGTGTCATCTGCAACTTTGAAACGATGGCAGGTGTAATTAGAGTGTGATAAGCACCCAGGATGAGCAACGAGTCTCTGACTAAAACAGTGAGGTGTTCTATTTCAACAGCGTAGGAACTTGAAAAGCTCAATGACATCGTACACAATATTAATGTGTAAACCAAGGACAATATACAGTATGGTATGGATATTTTTGCTTCTTTTTGTTAAGAAATTGGCAGTTATACTGTTTCCGCTATGAAGAATTGCCCAGTAAACTTCTCTGCTTAGTTAATGTATTGTCTCCGTGACTCTGCATCAAAGCACATTTAAAACAATAACATATGAGCATGTGATGTGTTATGTACACCTAACCAGTATAACCTGGTCTTTGGTAGGGCTATAGCGCCCATTCATTTTCCCCTTGTGTGGCCTTGCATTACCAGAAACACATCACTATATCCCCCAGCCTATATGGTCTCAGGGAATAGCAATGTGTTCTTGTAAGCCATGGCCCCTCGGGGTAATAAACAAGTACTGTAGCTCTCATGACAGGGTAATAGGTGTTTATTATATGCTACTGATATGTCCATCGAAATCAAACTCTACCTACATGTATATCTACACCTAATCAACTCAAATCTGTCATTAAAAGATATCCAGGATAAAGATTTTCCATGATTGTTCTATTTCTCAGTACAAATGTAATGTCAGCTACAGAATGCAAACTATAATCTAACCTCAAGACGCTCTGCTGTAATCTTGACTTGATAGAGTTCTTCGTCACTAATTTTGCCAACATTTTCCTTGGAAACATTCTGTAAGTTGAGAATATAAAGACAATTTTCATTTTGGAACCTGTAAGTCTTAGGAAATACTGCAGGCCATTACTCTAATTAATGGGCCAGTAGTTGTAACTTTAAGGATGTTTTCATCAGTTTTGTTTTTAGTATCAACTCTGTTTTTTAGTGCAATTCCCCAAAGCACCTTGAAATATTCAGCCTGTACAAATGTAGATTGCATTCTTAATTTTGACATGTGAATTCTGGACTAGAATGCAAAGGTATACTATTCAGTTGACAGGCTAAATACTGGGTGTTTCAACGTGTATGCACTCAACAAAGACTAAAAAATGTTGGGGAAAAGTGGCCAAAAGTTACAACTACTGGCAGAGGCTCTTCAAGGTTTTGGATAGGAAACAGTCTCTTTCACACATGTAGTAATCATGTTACAAATACTCCTTTTAGTAATGGTATAAATTGAAAAGCTGGACTCGAAAATATTTCTACTATAACATTATAGCAGGTATTAAGGGTAATTAATTGTTAATAGTTTTGATTTCTCTTTTGTGTAAAATTTAAACCAAATGTTCTTGGAGGATTTTCCCCAAAATCTGAGTTGCAAAATAAACATGTGAAAAGAGGTATTGTCTGACCAGCATTCAACAATGGATTCTTTTTTCATAGGGTTATTCTTGCTCCAAGGCTGTTAAACTTGTCAAGAGGTAACATCTCTGCATCATTAACAACTTATGGTATGTTTAGTATTTGCAGAAACTTGAAAGTCATGTTTATATAATGCCAGGATATAAAGGTGTGATTTTTCATAACAAATGGAATAGGGCTGGTGGCAACAGAGATGATACCATCTCTTCACATCTTTGGATCACATTGAGATAAGCCTTGACATGGAAACAATCTAATACTCATTGTCCTTGATAAACATATTCATTTACGCAAAGTGTCTTAAGGTAACGACTCAGGTTCATTGTCACTTATTTTCAATCCTCATTTTCACAAAGAAGAAGTGGTCACACACCCGACATGTGGTACTTTTTTTATCTGCTCGGTCACCAAAGAGTTCAGAAATTTGTTAGTTTTTCAAAAACAGTGCGCATACGGCTGTTTTACTCAAAAAGACGTATTTTTAAGTTTTTTTACTCAATAAAGTGTACGTACAAATCTCCAATCGGCCTTGGTGATCTGTTTACGGCAATCGAAGGCTGGGTATACTGGGCAAAAAACCGTGTCCCGGATTTTTGAAATTCGCTTTTGTTTTCGCACAATGAGCCTTCAAAGTGTCAACTTGACGATTTTTGCATAAATTATCGGCCTTTGTTCACGTTTGTCAGGATATCTTCACTTCCAGGCCTTTTATCGGAAATCTGAGACACGGTCTTTCAGATATATTCATTCACTGTCCACAGGTGAAAAATCAGGCTAATCTGTCCAGGCGCCGCCGACTTATACTTATTTGAATAATGTATGCACTGCCAAAAACGGAACTGAGAAAATCGACGATTTGTGTTAACGACCTATGCGTCACACATTGTGGCCAAGAAGTCCGAGTCGCGCACCATTTTCTGCGAATTTTCTTACACCAGGACTAAGTTGAAATATTTAGAGTAAGTTTTGGGAATTTAGAATATGTTTAGGATTGCAGATCGTGTGAAAATAGAAAGAAATTATACACTGAACTGGCAAATGCTCAGTGCCAGCAGTGGGTGGTATTTACACAACAAACACAGAGGGGTAATTAGCGATTTAATCCATTTTTGAAACGTTTAACTAGTAGATTAACTGTATACTGTTGTCTCAACGGTTACAATCTGGTTACCAGTGTTCACAGTCAAGACGAACTGAGACGTCGAAACTTGTGTAAAAAAGTCTATCCGATCGAGACCTGTGTGCTGTTGTCGCGCGATCGCGTCGGGCATTCACTTGTTGACTCAAGTTGTCTACTTCCTGTCTCGCGATCGGCAATTTATGCATGTTCTTTGTGAAAAATGATTGTCAAGTTCATGTTAGCGCCGACACTGTGCGAACGGACGCCAGTTGCTACATGGATGTAAAAAATAGATGGTTGCTAGTTTTCCTACCTCAAGATGAGACGAACACATGTAACTCTTGACAACATAAAATGTCTGTTGTATTTTCTTAGCTTTTGCACCGCAATACAAACTTGTCGCCCTTCGTTACGACGGGAGAGATTGACTCGTGTTAATTTTTTCAAACTTTATTTATATGTGTTCTTGTACCGATTTTATCAAACTAATAATAATCACGTCGTAGCGTAGAACAGTGCAGGCTGTCATCGACAGCGTGTTCCGAGAGACAGAGTATCGACTAGTCTACAGTGGAGTCACTCGACAAAGGATTTTTACTTTTAATCAAACTTTTGATGACTGACCTCATATAGCAAAAATTGCTAGTTTCAGCTCTTCTAGAAGTTGAGCCAGGTTTGTTTTACGTTCAGTGTGTAGCAGCTGTAGAGTCTGCGGGTAATAGATAAGTTTAGACAACACGCACACAAGAATCATTTGTGAACTCTTGCAATCCACGTTTGACGTAATTTAATTTTTATGTTATATTTAAAGAACGAAAAGGCATGAAATAAAAAAATATTTGCATTTCGTTTCGAAAAATTAGCAGATCGGTGAACTTGCTCTTGTGAATCTGCATCATGTGTGTATGAACTCATGCACTCGCTTGGGAAACTCCTTGACATAAATGTCGCGTGTTGTCGGGTACGGTGTTGCTCAAGGTTTCTCAGCAGACACGAAAAGGCTGCACGATAGAAAGATGAAACTTCGAGTTTAAAAATATAAAAGAACACGATACTAACACCAAGCATGTACAGCAAGAGTGATAAAATTATCGCAACTAACAGAAGTTTCATCTCGCTCAGGCTAATTTTTGGACTCGGGTATGTAATCAGCATAGCCTAATATGTTCGAAAAGCAGCGTGTCAAATACTTTCATTGTTGTTGAACTGAGCACGTCTCCGTTAACGACTGCGTCCTCGGCCAAATCTGACTCTTCACTGCATTCTTGATCGGTTATTGCAGGGAGTATGAGCCAAAGTCGGACTGTTTTACATTTAAATCGACCTTTGCGCACGTTGCCGTCTTTTTCATGTCCGCTTTTGGTCAGCTCGACGTGTTTGTCGTACCGATACATGCGGAGTTCAAAACGCTGAGCATAACGTTGAAGATAGCGCATGCGCACTATACCGCCAAGCCTATACATAATCTCTGCGTGTTTATCAAGATATCGTGGTCGGTAATCCGTGACCATTAAGACAAAAGGGAAATAATGGCACGCGGTGTAGCTGATAGTTTGCCATTTTAGTAACATTTCAGGAATTTCCCGGTACGATGTGACCCAACACCTTTTCCCCAAAAGAAAGGCCACGTGTCAGTGGTTCGAAATTTGAAATAAAAAAAAAATCGCTAAAATTGACCTTTGAACCTGAGTCGCATCGTTAATGAACATTGTTTTAATATGCAAATTTATAGCAACAGACTCATTGTGTACATCGGGAAAAAAAAATATATATAATCAAAACTGAAAGTCATATTAAAATCATAAAAAAGATAGCATTTGTATAACATTTTACTAAAGTATTAAGATTACACACGACTATCAAAATTAAACTTACCATATCTATAAATTCAGTATCCATGAATGACTCCAATTTCTCCACAGCTCCATCAATATCTTTCCTTTTGTCAGCAAAGATGTACAATAACAGTGTATTCCGTTTTCTCACAGGTTCACCTGGGCTTGCCGTTACAAGAGACTTCAATGAGCTGGCAAGACCACCAACTAAATCTGCTCATTAAATTGAAAATGAAGGTATTGTAATATAACAAGGCACTGCACAATACGCACAGGCCCTTTTCTAAGACTTTACCTGTGAGTATAACAAGCAACCTAGCGGCCGATATAGCTCTGCTGTGTTTATGTAGAGAATAACTATTTTTGACACGTTTTTGAAGAAGGAGGAAATCTTTGATAGCTCAATGCAGTGGCCAGAAAAAAGTGGCTAAAATAGCTGCAAAAATACACAATTGAAGATTTCATCATACTTTGAATATATCACATCGGATCATCCCTAAGAACATGTCAACCAAGGCTATCTGATGAGTAGTTTTTTGAGAATAAAATTTTCTGACCAAAAATGGCAACAATTGCCCCAAAAAATAAAAATTGCAGATTTCATCATAATTTCAAACGATCAAATTTAGTTCATCTATAGAAACCTGTATACCAAATTTCAAAGCTGTTAGACCAGTACTTTTTGAGAAACACATTTTTTAACCAAAAATGGAAAAAATTGACCCAAAAATTCAAAATTGCAGATTTCATCATAATTTCAATAAATATCATTTAGTTCATCTATAGAAATCTGTATACCAAATTTCAAAGCTATCAGACCAGTACTTTTTGAGAAACACATTTTTTGACCAAAAATGGCAAAAATTGCCCCAAATTACAAAATTGCAGATTTCATCATAATTTCAATAAATATCATTAAGGTGATCTGTAGGAACCTGTATACCAATTTGCAAAGCTATTAGATGAGTAGTTTTGGAAATACACATTTTTTGACCAAAATCGGCAAAAATTGCCCAAAAATACAAAATTGCAGATTTCAGCATAATTTCAATATTATTATTTAGTTCATCTGTAGGAACCTGTATACCAAATTTCAAAGCTATCAGGTGAGTAGTTTTGGAAACACATATTTTTTGACCAAAAATGGCAAAAATTGCCCCCAAAATACAAAATTACAGATTTCATTAAAAATTCAATCTATATTACTTAGTTCATCTATAGAAACCTGTATACCAAATTTCAAACTATCAGACCAGTACTTTTTGAGAAATACATTTTTTGACCAAAAAATGGCAACACATGCATGAACAGGTTATAACAAAAAGTCGGCAGTTAGAAGTATAGCGCCCTCTATGGCTGTATGTCTTTCTCGATTCCTGATACTCCCGCGTGAGTGAATGAGAAGACAATGAAAACAACAATGGCTGCCTCCTTGCCAATCGATCTATCAGCAAGATATGTTTACTATCAGTATTTAATATCAAAGCGGAGACTTACAGCAATGATGTTTTCAAATGTTTTTTTGACCAAAACCTACAGGGAAACATGTTATCTGTGTAAATTATGAATCTGCTGAACTTTTCTAGCCATTGGCAGGCTTTTTACAGCTGCGTCTGACGCGTCAGATTACTTGTAATTTCAATTGCGTCAGGCAGGTTTGCCCTGCATCACGACGTGTCAAATTGGCTAAACGGGCACAGTGACAGGAACATCCTACTCTCATTGGACCTATGTTTTATGCTTCACTATATTTGCTACAAAACTTTTGGGCAGATCCTTTAATTATTAACTGTGCAGAATAAGTCTGATTTATAAAACATGATACAACATGTATTACCACGAGCTTTTTGCACGTATCCTCTTCTGTCTGTTGCTGGTTTTCCAAGTAAACTGACCATGGCCTGGTGGAATGTTTGTACCATTGGTCGTTGAAAGAGTACCACTCGGATAAGCTTGAGACACTGGGTGTTGCGTTGTTGGTAAAAGTCATCAATCGCTTTCAGAGTTTGCTGAGCTACTGTTGATGGGTCTTTTCCAAGGGCCCCTAAAATACATAACAGTACATATGCGGATATGCTACAAGCAGCATTTGCGTAAATTGTTAAATATTGTATTGAAATGCCTGATTTTCGCTAAACGCAATTCCATTGTTCGTGGTGATTATTTTTCCATTTAGGAAGAATTCTCGCTGGTTTATACAACCATGAATTTCACTGTTTAGCAGTTATATTACTTGACACTGATCGTTTAATCTAGGAAAGGTTAGTTGTTTTTGTAAGGGAGGGCAGTAAATGCATGTACACCATGTCTATCTCATATCTAAGTTCAAGCAATGTTCTAATTAACTTATGTGTGAACACAAATTAAGTTTCATAGGAGAGTGGATTTTTCATAGCTTCAGAGACCTTAGATTGTCGCATGAGTTCAAAAAGCGAAATTCGTTCGTATACTGGGGAGGGGATTTGACCTCAACTCAATTAGTGAACTTCACTTTCCCACTTTTATTTTGTGATCACAAGTTCTTTGTATGTAAAAATAAACACAAAATGCACACTCGTGCCAACAAATTTTACAGTAACTGATTCAAATTCGTACGTGTCCCTGACACATTAACATTGTATCCTAAACATTTCATTCATCAAATTATAAAGAAAAAAGTATCTTTTTGAAATTTACTATAAGCGTCTGCTTGCTCTAGCCACATCTTGTCATTTCACTCTCAGTGTGTTGTTGAAACAGCACTGACTACTGTAGTCTTAACAAGACGCATAATTCTCAATTGAAATGTCGAAAAAATGCCCCATATAGCAGGACAAATGACTCTCTTTGGTAACCAGTGGCTGGCTCAAAGCAATATTCTTTGAAGAGTACCATAATGACTACAAACATTTGTGGAAGTCTACATATTTTTACACCTGGGAGACTTGTCACCAAATAAAGCACTGAGATGCAATGGAAGATTGGAAAAGGGTACACAAGTTTGATGTTATAAAGCTGAAAAATATGTGACTGACTATAGCGAGAAGAAAAATGTATAAGAAGAAACAGAAAGTCATGAGATGCAAAAAGGGACGGTTAAAGGGACATTATTTGTATCTTTTGACCTTATATTGTTGCAAACGAGAAGTTGATAATGTTGTTCGACTTATTGAAAGATGTCTAAAGAACGGTCGACCATAGACAACTTCCATCCCGTTTGCGTACACTGTATAGAAAAACCTTGGGTCAGAGGTTAATGGTGGGCTACCGTTGACCTGCGATCAGACCACACTGCTAACTGCTATCTAGGCCGCTGTAAGCATCCGCGTGTAAAAAATAAACCATACGAAGTGAAAGTCGAGAGCGCAGTGTAGCAGTTTCGGGATTCGCCTATTACCGATGTCGTTTGCCAGTTACATTTTGACGGTCAGTTTTTTCATGGAGATCTTGACGGCCAATCCTGCTCTTAGATACACTATTCTTTGCTGCTACAGAGCACATTTTTGTAATGGGCATTTCAAATGCCTACAAGCTGCAAGAGCCAACGACTCGGACAAGGCCTATTTTTTCGTCTCGTTTGTACAGGTCATATGTAGACTTGCCCAAAGCTTGTGGGCATAGAAATGTCAAAATAGAGTACAATGAAGGGATAAACTTCAGTAGACAGTCACGTTATTGTCGAGGTGATCACGAAATTGAAGCATATACAACAGAGGGGCCTCTACTGTCTATGATTGAAGCTGCTTTGGCGACTGACACGTACATCATATACATTGTTGGGTGAAAGCTAGCTCTGCGTGGCAGGGTTGTGCCAAATCGCTGGCAGCACCTCGGTCCAGTTTCTCCACCAAAAACAACCCATTTTTAATCCCAAACTCGCACTGAGTTTCGTTTTCGAGCACACCCGCCTCGCCTGGGTACACGATTAGCCCTGCGTACAGGTCTTTGTGTTCCCGGCGTTATACGGCGAGGAGGCCGTATGACACCGGGAACACACAGACCTGCATGTATGCAGGGCTAGGTACTCGATGTGCTCATCTGCGCTTCTAAACTTACGCAAAACCCACTTTTGGGAGTGGGTCGGAGGCACGGAGGCCGTAAGCAACGTATAGGGTCTAGGCAACTGTCATTGCAATGTACTCACTTTTGGTTCGAAATGCGATGCAACTGATACAAATAATTACACGATGCATAGAGAATAACAACATTCGAACAGATCTTGTGTATCGAGAGGTGACTCCAATCGCGAGCAGTATCAATCGACAGTACAGTACCCGCTCTGCGCGGTGTCACGATGTCACAGATGCTACACCGTGCACTGTTCAGTCCGAGTGCGATGTTTCCAAGTTCAACAAGTGATCATGTCGTGTTTGTAAAACGAACCAACGTAATGGCAAGAAAATGCCCTAAAAATCTTAAAAGTTGACGAAGATTTGCTAACGATCAAATGCACAGAAAATGCACTACTCTGTACCTGTTTCACTATCACCACAGCAATCTGACATCGTTTTAGTTTTACCATTGACCCAATTGCGTTTATGGTTTTATTTGTTTCACAGTCCGTGTCATCGATACTAAAATCAAACTTACAAGCAAATGCCCTGTTTATTTCACTATTTGACAGTAGTTTGTGAGACGTGCATTTGTTTATGCGACGTGAGCTCATCGATATGCATTGTGCTGAAGTTACTGTGTAGGTGACGGCTGCTCAGCGTTCTAGCTGTACTTTGATAGTTGACGTATGCGTAGTAATATTGGTCATGTGCTGGGGTTCAATAATGGCGGTTGGTTCAAATCGCGAGGACGCCCTTACCAACACTGAACCTTGCCGTAAAGAGCAGGAAGGTGGTTTTACATATCCTTGAAGCCGTCCATAGTCACAATTTAGGTCTCCTATTGATTTGACCGGGGATTTCAGTCATCGAAAAATAAAAAAAAATGAAAAGATACAAATACTGTCCCTTTAAATAAAATGACACTTCTATGTGGTAAAATGCCCCGTTAGTATCCAAAGTTGATCAATTACTTGACATTGTAATGTGGCCAGTGGATACATATTCTTCAGAAGCTATAGCAAAATGCTGCATTGTACTCTCAGGTAGACAGCAACATTTTGCATTTTTGAACTTTCGTTTAGGGGAGGGGGTTTTGATCTAAACGAATGAATCTCGTTTCTTGAACTTATGCCATAATCAGAGACGGTCCCTAAAGCACGGTTGTGAGGGAGAATTATGCAGCTAATATGCTGTGCCAACACAAAATGACAATATAAACATATAGCAAATTAATAAAGTCATCAAGATGAGTTTCCCTACCAGTTCCGATTGCTGGCATTGCCAATGACTTGACTTGCTTACTCTCAGCAAACATCATCATCCGTGTTATACTATCATCCAACTTTTGATAAGGAGTTATCATGTGGATTATGTTGTTACACTGAAGATTGCCAGCACCAGTCATTACAACATCATCTGGTTGTTGTACACCTGGACATAAACATTGTGTCATTATTTATTCAATATTATTTATTAATTTGCATATTTATTTATTTGTGATAACATTTGTTATTTATTAATTCACATTAATTTTCAAATTGAATATCATAACCTGATTTCTGCTAATGAAGTATAAAAATTTGGATTTTACTTATTACAGTGAATTACTTTCGTGTATGTTTGATATGGGTCTATGTTCCTCAAACTGAATATAAAAATACCATCAAGGAAAACGTGCTCATATTTGGTTTGAATTGGTGCATTCAAGAAATATTAAACCAGAAAAACAAGAATGACAAAAGTAAATAAGGTCTGAAACTTCAGGTACTGGAGGTCAACTTTAGCAACATGCATAGCAGAGGAATGTTTCAACACAGTCCCTCTCAGTTTGAGCACGTACCGCCAATATAACAGTTCATGAACAATGACAGGAAATGACTCAGTTACTGCTACCACTTCTACACATACAGGTACACTGCATACAAATAGGTTAGAGATCATAATAGCTCTGACTCAGATGTTTAGCTATTTCAGTTACTAACACCACTCCTGCACATTTGCAGGACTTCCCCTTTTTCTTACCTCATTTGCATATTTTTGGCACTGACATGTTCATTTGTACAATGTCACCATCTCAACCCCTGGGTCTACCTGTACACCAAATACTAAGATGGTAGGTGTGGCGGTTTGGGAGCTTTTGTGTCAGACGGACATACATCCGCACATACATACATACATACATACATACATACATACATACAGACGCCTCCAATTTATATATATATATATATATATATATATATATATATATATATATATGTGTGTGTGTGTGTGTGTGTGTGTGTTGTGTGTGTGTATATATATATATATATATATATACCAAATATGAGCTGATAACAATAGTAATAGTTATATCATAATACAATAATAATAAAAGCATCAGTGCAATGACATAGGGCTTCCATTTTTTATCACAATCTACTGACATCAATATGAACTCTGTCAAAACAAACTCAGTATCATAGTGGTCAGTATTTTTAACGGAATGTTGGTAGTAACGGGGTAAGTATTGAATATCGTTTTAGGGCAAAGTCACACTAAATGTGTGGGTAGTTTGTAATAATTCAGAAAACATACAAAAACATATTTAGAAAATATTAAATGCAAATTTCATCATCATTGTAACATAACCGACTGCCATCATCCTTGAAACTTACAAACTGAATTTGAGTGCTTTTGGACGAAGGTTTTCAAAAACTTTTGACAGTGACCAAAAAAGCAAAAAATCCTTCAAAATTATAAATTGCAGATTTATCATAATTTGAAATAATCTCAATTATGTAATCCCTCCAAACATATGTACCAAATATGGGAGTTTTCTTATGAGCAGTTTTGAAAAAAGATATTTGTTACAAAAAAAGGGGAAAATGGCCTTAAACGACAGTTTTGTGTATTTCATGAAAGTTTGGACAAAAATCTGAAGTCTAACAGATTTCATATATCTGGGCACCTGAAAACTGAATATACAAGTAATTAGATGGGCTGTTTTTATGAAGCTTTGAATAAAACAGTTGACGGATGAGGAAAGAACACATGAAACGATGACAACACCCATCCCGTGCTTGAGCTATGTAAGAAGTCCAATTATTATACTCTGCACCAGGTTTGTGCCAGGTACATAGTCAAGAAAAGGCACTCTGCGCCAGGGGTTTGCACCAGGCAGCTGTGGCCCTCCTTGCTTGCAAACCCGTCATGCAGATAAAATGGACCTATTGTATACCTGCCCTATTTGATAAGCTCTGTTTTGCTGACATTGGAGCTAAAAATGCTCTTAATATTCTTATTGATATTATTACACACTATAGTAGGTATGTTTCGGATTTTATCTGTTATACCAACACTTCATATATTCATAAATGGCTTTGACATGTCAGCCTGAAGCCACCTGTGATACTTCAAATTATTCTCAGCAAAGTTTGACCGAACAAAGTGACTTTATAATTGAATTACACCACAAACTGACAGTTTACACAAATGCACAACTCCAGCTTACCTAAGCTGTTGCATTCTTTCACTATGTCCCGTCCTCCTGCAGCTAAAATTGCTTTGGATACACCACCTGTAAATGTTGGAAAGGTTTTTTAAAAAAAATTTAAAAACAGTGAAATACTTCCATGATAGCAAATATCTGTTTGTTCTCATTCACAACAATTTATGCTAACCCTCTAGGAAAGATGACAAAAATGGCACTGATATTGCACAATTTTGTTGTATCTCAATTAGTTGTACTAGTCTTCCTGTCAAGTCCTTTATAATTGACAATAATAACTTTTCCGTGTTAAAAAATTTGATGAAAATCAGAACTCCTTTGATGGAATATAATTGTGTTCCTCCACAATTTAAATTTAGCGCCCCTTTATATTACGGGTTCAATGTCTGATCCCAATACTATTCATTTTTACCCTGCTTTACACTTCACCTTTAACATTATGAGAATGATATGAAAATACTGCAAATTGTGCATGACGACATGGGCATAGATTTAATGCCCATTTGGCAGTGACAGTAGAACAGCAGCATTAAAGCACCAGTTCATATTTCAGGTATTTTGTAATTTCCTCTCTACGTAACTTTCATGAAAGAGGCATCAAACAGGCTGTGTCTCGGCTGTTTTCATACTAGGTCATGAGGGTTTTTTCCAATTTCAAATGCCAGTATTGAATGCAATCAAAGAAATTCATCTTGTAAAATTGCACAAGGAACATGAGACAAATGGCAATCATCCAATGGGTCATTTGAAACCATCAAAAGTGACAGCGCATAACTTGAGGCATCTCCATGAAGCTCAGTGTGCTATGGGACATCTGGTAATCATTGATGGTATGGAATAAACTTTCTTTATGGTACTTTTAGCGTGTGAAAAATTCTGTCATTATCAATGGCAAATGTATAAGATTGAATACATTATTTTCAAACAATTTCCAACAAGAATGAGTTCGCTGTGACTTACTTACCCTGGCTAAGATCAAGACTTCCATTAGTGCTGTTAACAATTGCATCTGTCCTTTCCTGGGTGATATCGCCTGCCTCTACTTGTACAATAATGTTTCCAATCATCATCTGACTCCCCTTAGGTGTTTGTTGCAGGTTTTTATAGGGGGAATCTTCAATTTCATTCCCACCTATATCAACATTAAACATACAATGAAACCAGTAAATACCATGGACATCCTCACAAGTGGAAAAATACCGCCAATGATACGGTGTTGCTCACATTTGATCAGAATTGGTACATACAAGTAGTATTGGTACCAAAGGTCAACGGTGAATGTTATTTCTATCTGTTCAGTGCAGCAAAATTCTACATTGATATTATGACAATGATTTCTACACAGTACAACCAGAAAAACAAGAATGACAAGAGCAAATAAGGTCTCCAACATAGGTACTGGAGGTACACTTTAGAAACATGCATATCAACTTCTGCAGCAATGGGACAAGCAGATCCTACATACATTAGCAAATGTCAATAAAAAAAATCAGCTAGAGAAGGCTTGACAAAAAGAAAAGGTGGGAGAGTCGGGAAATGTAAAGTAGGTGATTTATTTACAACCTTGGGGATTTTTAAAATGCTATCAGTGTTGTCATTCAAATGTAAACAGCATTGAAGTTAGTTTCAGATGGTGAAATTCCTTTCACTGTGGGGGGGGGGGGGGGGTGATTATGACATCCCGAATTATCCTGGATTGAAATTTCTTTTCAGTTCATGTGTGTCTTGCATGGAAATGTCGTAAACATTGGTCCAAAATGAAAAAAATTAACCTGAGCTTAGTTTTCTGGATCAAATTTCACTACGAATTGATACCAATTATGACAAAATTATGTTCGAGGCCTTAACCACCGTCTCACAACATATCCTGGGTTGGTATAGGTCATTTAAGGTCAAAGACTGAGAAAATTACTTAAATTATACAAATTTGGGTTTTCCCAACACTTTGAGCAGAAGATAACATCCTTCAGGACTTTTATACCAAATTACAAAGCTATCAGGCAACAAAGTTTTTGAGAACAAGTTTTCTTGACCGAAAATGACAAAACTGTTTTAAAAATGTGTTTTCTTGACCAAAAATGACAAAATTGTCTAAAAGTACAAATTTGCATATTTCTGGACAATTTCCACACATCCAACTATTGTCATTCCTGGGCAACTGTACACCAAATATAAAAGCTGTCTGTCCAACAGTTTGAAAGAAAAAAATATTTTTTACGATTTTTTTGACCAAAAATGACAAAAATTGCCCCAAAACAGTAATTTTGCCAATTCTGTTGTAATTTCAACAAATTAGAAGGGTAACATCCTTGCAAATATCCAACCTAAATTTGAGAGCAATTGGGCCTGCGGTTTCAGAGAAGAATTTTTCCTTAAAATGAGAAAAATAACCAAAAAATTCAGCAAAAATACAAAATTCAAGATATCTTCACAATATACATATAACTGTATAAGGTCCACCTAAGGTACTTGCCCACTAATTTTCAAAGCAATCAAAACAGTGGTTCTTGAGTCATTAATTTTTGACCATTTTCACATTTTGTGAGCTCATTTGCATAATTTTGGCAATGCTAACTTCATTTGAACAAAATCCCATCTATAGCCCAGGATGCATCCACACACCAAATACCAAGCTGAAACTTGCAGTGGTTTGCGTGTTTTTGATGTTGACGGACATACTGTATGTACCATACATACCGGTATATACACATACATACATACATACAGACGCCACCGACTTCAGCTTATAAGATGACCTCACTCTGGTATACCAAATGAGAGCTAAAAATGCTAAATGGAGGGGTCCTTAAAGGTGGTTGGAAAGGCTAGAGCGTCAGTTATAAACTTTCAACAAAACTATTAAAATATAAAAGTAGTCAAATATTCTCTGTGGAATAAAAAAAACTAGACATTTGGGACAAAGGCATTGCAGAGTTATAGCCTGTTAAAACTTCTGAAAAACTGACCAAATAAGAAGAAGTTGGGGAGTCCTTAGTGTATTAACTATGGTAGAGGTCCCCTAGCTTTTAATAAAATGTTTGAAAAGGGAAAGTCATTATTTGCTGTTTTTCAGGAAAGTTTGACAAGGCGGTGCTGGCATTCAGAGTGAGTGACTGCTATTGTAAATGCATTTTTAGATTCTTTGAGTGTCAAAGAGGTGTCAAAAGTGAGATTAACCAAAAAAACTGCTCTATGACTTCAAAAGAGGGGTGCAAATATGGCTTGTTTTCAACATTTTTGACAGAATAACAGTTTTCCTACATAATTGTATACCAATTTAATCCAACTTTGAAATGAGATATGGACATGGAATTTTTACAGCCTATTAACAAGGTTACAGATAAGATTTGTACGGCACAATTTTCCTGTATTTGAAGTACTTTTTGAAAAAGCACTTTTGAAATTTGAAAGAATTTTTAATAATTTTTTGATATATAAACCCATGTAAAATCATAAAAACAAATTTTATTTACAAATCCTGCCGTACAAATCTTACAATAATAGTGTCAACATATTTATAACTAATTTGGTAATATTAATACTATCCAATTATTATTAAATTCAAATATGTAAAAAAATATGAAAAATTAAATTTTAATATTTACTGGTGTCATATTTCAAAATCATGGCTGCAAATATACAATTTTTATATTCTTTGGAGAAAATATTAACTAATGGAGTTATCCTGAAAATTTGAACTAAATATCTTGATTCTAACACTTGAAATTTGACATTAACTCTGAGAAAAGAATTGGTGCAAAAATAGCCTTTCCAACCACCTTAACAGGCAAGTAAACTTAATCAATTAACTTGGAAGTAATGGCTTCAAAAATATATTCTTAGTCAAAAAATCTTTGTGGAAAAATAGAATCTGCATAAAAAATTGATGTGAAATTCATTTCTTTGATTTACTTTCATTTGCTGGTTGAGCGGCAGCAGGGTGTTATTGTGGGAGACTGACAGTGATAGGTAGAAGTGACTTAGAAGCCCAGCGCAAGGGTTTGTAAGACACGAGACTATTTCGTCCACTGAAGAATGTTCTAGGATCATATGTCCCTGGCACATTGATTTGGACTAGGACTATGGCTTAGGGTCAGCGGTTACGGTTGAGGTTAAAGTTCCAGGATGAACCCCTAGCCCTAAATCCTAACCCTATAAACCCAAATCAAGAATGTCCCAGGGACATTCATTCTTTGGTGGACAAATAGTTTTGTGTAAGGCTGTCTGCAACTTGGTCAAATTTCAACAAGAGCTCGCTGTTGAGTTTGCGGCTGTACTTGAACCCTGTATAAGTTTTCCTCCCCTCGCATAACATGGTGAATTCATTGAACAGAGATCGTATCATTGGCTATATCTATGAGTCTGAGTATGATAGCAGTGAATCAATTCCGACTCAAATGACAATGATTTGACCGACAGTTTGAGTCCTAAAGTGTGATAGTAAGCCTAGTTCAGAGAACAAGACCACAGCAAACAGATAGGATGCCAAAATACCATCATGTAAATCATTCTCTCTGAAATAATTATCATGTTGCAAATTTAGTGGTCAAATGTCAGACATTTACAAAATTTTACAAATACCACAATTGGTCAAATATAAGCAAGTCTACAGAACACATAATAATGAGGAAAAGCTGAATGCACAGTGTGCATCCTGACTTGGCAAGAAGTACAAAGCTAGGTAGAAACAATGGTCAGAACTGTGAAGTGGTGTCATCGCTTTCAAATCTTTGAGATTTTCATCTGACTTTGCTTTCATTATGAAAGGAATATTCACACATCAAATATGGCACTTATTTCACTGATTTTAATGTTCTGACATTAAGGGAGATTACTTTCACACAAGTTGATTAGAGTTTCAAGACCGTCAACCTTATCTGGACATAGACTCTGGTAAAGGATAAACCCGGATCTGAACAGCACACTTTGATCAAAACTCAAGCTGTCAAGTACAGGGTACAATAATCTTTTTCCACTTTACTAAAACACTTTCCGAGACATGTGGCTATAGTAAAGCACTGATATCAAACTATCAGGATTATATGCATTAGGGACACTGATAATGAACAAGAAGGGAACATGACAATGAACCATCTCCTTTGGGTGCGTAGGGGCATCTACTATTCTCAACTGGCTTTGCATTGGTCTCTGTGTCACTTCTGTCTATCTTCTGAGAAAAGACCAAAGCTAAAGTCCTAAAGTAAATTATTCTCACACAAATGGTCCATGTGTTTCATAATACTATTCTTTAATCAACAGAACATTTTCAGATAAACTTCCTCTTTAATAGGGATGTCTTTTCAAAACTTTGAACATTTGAGACTAAAAATAATGAAATTAACTCAAGTACCTTCATCCTGTTTTGATTGCACAATAAGGCTTTGCATCAATCATTTGTAATGTCAACTTAGATGAAGACGTCAAAACACTACTAATGTGAACAAAATATATGATGTTTAAAAATTTACCAAGACATTTAGGTCATGTACAATGTCCATGGGGAATAAAAACATTTGCTTTGGAATACAACGTTCAGCTTAATTCCAGAAAAATTAATCTTAAAAGCCTGTGTTGGCATCAGATTGTCTTGCAAGGAAATCTACTTACTAGATTACAATTTCAATGGAAAGCTATGACACTCCATAATCCTCTCATAGACTAGAACAAACTTGATCCTGGGATCAAGTCCCTGGCCTTTAAAAACTACTGTTATGGATGCAGTGTGTATTTCTAACATGTAAGTCCTTCAAGGTCTCCCTGTTAATGTCTCCTATTACAATTTTCATTTAAACAGAGTAAATTGACATATACTTTGAAACATTGATGGCTTGCTTCAGATTAGATCATTCACTAAATACAAAGATGTGAATGACTACATTTATATTAAATACATATTCAAATCTTGAATATGTTATGTTAAACTTTAAATACTTGTTGACTTCAATTTGTTACTCTCCAATTAATTTGTTTCATTGTACAACATGTTTAAATTGACAAGTACAGGGGACTTCTCTACTAGTACTATTAATAATACCGTCAATGACGCTGTACCTTCTCTAATGTGTGGCCAGGTCAGGTAATTGGTTGTTGGCATGGAGTTTTGGTAAATAGTTGATGATGTAGGGGCATGAGGTGAGATATGGACCCAAAGAACCCAAAAGATGATTAAATACATCAATCAAAAAAAATTCTAAGCTACAGTATAAACTGCCTAAAGATAGTTCAATGTGGAAAAAAGTTAAATAATTCAGAAATAAGAATTAACAGTCCAAAATAGTAATGACGCACTTCCCTACTGACCTGAGTGCATGTGAAATACACAACCTGGCATCTGTAAATTAAATGTATACCAAGTGATCATTTTAAGTCACTTTTAACTGTTTTTAAGGGATATTCCAAAGAGTCCTGTGGAAATGATGAAAAACGCTTATCTGGTCTTGTGTTTGTAAAACCTCATGGCTGATAATTGTCATAGTATTCAAAAAGAAATTGAAAGTGAAGAAATTACTGTTTTTAATAGGCATATTTCCTTGAAATACATGACCGTGTAAAGAATATATGCTTAAAGTGTTTAAGAGTAAATTTCTTTTAAAAAAATAATTTAATCTGTGACCAAAGGATTTTTATTCTTTGAGTTTACAAATTCAAACATTGCAATTTGTTCAATCATCTTGTGCAGTGCAAAATTTATAAAATGACTGAAAAACAAAAAAAAATTAGCAGAATTACAGTCTTTGTGATGTAAAATCATGGGTTGACATCACGATAATTGTTAATCTGTTCGAAGTACTTTCTATAATTTAAAAAAGAAAAGTTCATGCAGAAACGGTAACATATATTGTCAGCAATGTAGTGTTAATTTTGACTTTACATCAAAATATGCCTTTGCTGGATACCAAATATATAGGGCGAATATTAATCAGCCATGTTCAGCAAAATCCACACAACAGCATTGATCCTTTTCTAATTTGATTTGATTTGCTTATGTTATCCTTGTATGACAGTCAGTACAATATGGAACTTGAACACAACACAGTGAATAAGTATGCTGTAAATGAAATGGTGTGGCTGCATCCACATGCAGCAATAGGAGTGCCTTTGTCTCTCACCCCTCATTTCCAACCTGTCCCATCCCTGAAAAGTAGTTTGGCCTTATATTTATAATGTTAATAATTTCTGTATTTGTTAAAATGTGCGCATCTCAAAAACTTTTGATCATAAACATTTTCATTGTTTTTTATAGCTGAACAGTCAGTTAACCTGTTTATTTTGAATATTTGCGCATTTTTTCTCAGTATTTGACATTTTCAGAATGCTTCTTATTCAATTTGTCATTTTCTAAAAGTTAAAATGCTCCTTTGTGTGGTCAAGCTTTCCACAAGCATCAAATGTTGTACTTCATATAGGAAGGTCTGCCTCTAGAGGGCGGGCATCATGAATAGTGTTTGTTAGTTATTTCCTCCACATAAACTTCTGATTGTACTGTAAACATTGAACAATGGCCGACGTCCGATTTTCCTGTCAAAAACTTTCACTCATTTTCGTTCATATGACTCTGAAACTCAAAGAAACGATTGGGAAGAAAGAGTTATCTTGAAATATTGAGGTACTCGCCGATATTTTGCAAATTAAATGAGAAAAAATGCAAGGAAAATGCCGACAGGCTTACACAATGACAGTTTTCAGACTCAGAGCATATGATCATCTGCAGATTATGCAACAGGCCCATATCACGTGAGGCCATGAGGGGATATCCACGCAACTCAGTACCAAACACTAGCGCACACAGGGTGAGCAAACACAAAGTGAGTACCCCTAACGTCAGCTCAGTAGTCTGTAATAGATCGTAGTCAACTAAGAACCTTGGAGAAAGGCTTACATGTAACACTGTGGCTATGCCGCTAAGTCCCTTTTGATTTTTGTCACAGCTCAAAATCGTTCTCCTACACCTCAACCTGAACCATGAACACCCCCACCAGTTTATGATATGACCCATCACAATGGCATAACGTCAACGGATCTTGACAGACGGAAGTATTGACAGACGGAAGTAGTTGACACCAGCATACTGGTTTTCAACTCTAATACCTTCTCTGTCTATAAATAGACACGAGAAGGTAATAATGTTACATGAAACTAATACTATACATGATGAAACTAACAGTATAAAGTAAATTTGCTAGAAAGTTAACCCAAGAGACCTCATGAAGATTATCCTTCAAAATTTACTACAACTTGTATATTCAAAGTACTTCTACTTCAGCATTTATTTTTGAACATATATGTTCAAGAACAAGTCATCGTTGATGACACAGTCCCCGCTTGTCCATTTTGTTATAATCATTGGTGTCTAGGTAGCTGTGGTCTAGGTCGCTGTGGAATGACATTGATGCAATGGGTGCATCAGGCCTGTGACTTGCATAATAAAGTAATCTGAGGAACGTGTAATAAATGACTCATCTCTGCCGGTAATGACCACTGAAGGAACTTTTGATTACATCACACATAACGATGCCCTCACTGCCTCTAGTGTCATGACGGCACATACTATACACATGGTTTGGTGGAATTTTCGAAATGCTATGGGATTGGGTATGTTGTTGTAATCAGCCATTTCGGATCATATAATGAAACAATTTAATGTGCACAAGAATGCAGCCATAGTATTTTATCTTCGTATCACGTTTGAACAAAATCAGTCCATCGAGGGACAGTGACCTATGTTTATGTTTCAAAGACATAAAAAAAAATACCGTCAATGACGCTGTACCTTCTCTAATGTGTGGCCAGGTCAGGTAATTGGTTGTTGGCATGGAGTTGTTGGTAAATAGTTGATGATGTAGGGGCATGAGGTGGGATATGGACCCAAAGAATCCAAAACATGATTAAATACATCAATCAAAAAATTCTAAGCTACAGTATAAACTGCCTAAAGATAGTTCAATGTGGAAAAAAGTTAAACAATTCAGAAATAAGAATTAACAGTTCAAAATAGTAATGACGCACTTCCCTACTGACCTGAGTGCATGTGAAATACACAACCTGGCATCTGTAAATTAAATGTATACCAAGTGATCATTTCCAGTCACTTTTGACTGTTTTTAATGGATTTTCCAAAGAGTCCTGCGGAAATGATGAAAAACGCTTATCTGGTCTTGTGTTTGTATAACCTCATGGCTGATAATTGTCATAGTATTGAAAAAAAATTGAAAGTGAAGAAATTACTGTTTTTAATAGGCATATTTTCCTTGAAATACATGACCGTGTAAAGAATATATGCTAAAAGTGTTTAAGAGTAAATTTCTTTTCAAAAAAAATTATTTATTTGTGACCAAAGGCTTTTTATTCTTTGAGTTTACGATTCAAACATTGCAATTTGTTCAATCATCTTGTGCAGTGCAAAATTTATAAAATGACTGAAAAACAAAAAAAATTGGCAGAATTACAGTCTTTGTGATGTATAATTATGGGGTGACATCACGATAACTGTTAATCTGTTTGAAGTACTAATATACTATAATTTAAAAAAGAAAAATTCATGCAGAAACGGTAAAATATTTTGTCAGCAATGTAGTGTTAACTTTGACTTTACATCAAAATATGCCTTTGCTGGATACCAAATATATACCTGGCGAAATATCAGCCATGTTCAGCAAAATCCACACAACAGCATTGATCCTTTTCTAATTTGATTTGATTTGCTTATGTTATCCTTGTATGACAGTCAGTACAATATGGAACTTGAACACAACACAGTGAATAAGTATGCTGTAAATGAAATGGTGTGGCTGCATCCACATGCAGCAATAGGAGTGCCTTTGTCTCTCACCCCTCATTTCCAACCTGTCCCATCCCTGAAAAAATAGTTTGGTCTTATATTTATAATGTTAATAATTTCTGTATTTGTTAAAATGTGCGCATCTCAAAAACTTTTGATCATAAACATTTTCATTGTTTTTTATAGCTGACCAATCAGTTAACCTGTTTATTTTGAATATTTGCGCATTTTTCCTCAGTATTTGACATTTTCTGAATACCTTCTTATTCAGTTTGTCATTTTCTAAAAGTTTAAATGCTCCATTGTGTGGTCAAGCTTTCCACAAGCATCAAATGTGGTACTTCATATAGGAGGGTCTGCCTCTAGAGGGCGGGCATCATGAACACTCCTGTGTTTGTTGGTTAATTCCTCCACGTAAACTTCTGATTGTACTGTAAACATTGAACATGGCCGACGTCCGATTTTCCTGTCTAAAACTTTCACTCATTTTCGTTCATATGACTCTGAAACTCCAGGAAACAATGGAAGAAAGGGTTATCTTGAAATATTGAGGTACTCGCCGATATTTTGCAAAATTAAATGAGAAAAAATGCAAGGAAAATGCCGACAGGCTTACACAATGACAGTTTTCAGACTCGGAGGCATATGATCATCTCTGCAGATTATGCAACAGGCCCAGATCACGTGAGGCCATGAGGGGATATCCACGCAACTCAGTACCAAACACTAGCGCTCACAGAGTGAGCAAACACAAAGTGAGTACCCCTAACGTCAGCTCAGTAGTCTGTAATAGATTGTAGTCAACTAAGAAACCTTGGAGAAAGGCTTAACACTGTGGCTATGCCGCTAAGTCCCTTTTGATTTTTGTCACAGCTCAAATCGTTCTCCCACACCTCAACCTGAGCCACGAACACCCCCACCAGTTTATGATATGACCCATCACAATGGCATGACGTCAAAGGATCTTGACAGACGGAAGTCTTGACAGACGGAAGTTCTTGACAGCAGCATATTGGTTTTCAACTCTAATACCTTCTCTGTCTATAAATAGACACGAGAAGGTAATCACACCAAAATTGAAATCAAATGGCTGTCTCTTGACCATATGGATCATAGCACAAAATTAGTAGACATGCATATGTATGCCATAGTACTTTATCTTTGTACCAAGTCTCAACAACATTGGTTAAGGAATATTTGCATATGATTAAGAGATATTGGAAAAAATTTACAATCTGGCAGCCATATTGGAACATGTCACGAAGTAAATTGACATGTATGCCATAGTGCTTGATCTTTGTGCCAAGTTTGGACAAAATGGGTGTAATGACCTTTGAATTATGCTTCAAAGACATGCAAATTCCAACAAAATGGCAGTTCTGCAGCCATATTGGATCTATCGCAAGGTTAATTGATACATGCATATGCATGCCATAGTACGTGCTTTGCCTTTGTGCCAAGTTTGAACAAAATCGGTTCAAGGATGTTTGAGTTACGGTTCAAAGACATGAAAAATCGCGAAAAAAATGGCCACCTGTCAGCCATATTGGATCATTTCACAAATAAATTGGTGTTCATATGAAGGGCATACTGTTTTGCTTTTGTGCCAAATTTGAACAGAATCGGTTCAAGAATGTCTGACTTATGGTCCATAGACATGAAAAATCGCAACAAAATGGCCGCCTCACGCCCATATTGGATCGTATCGCAATATAATTTGACATGCATGTGTAGGCCATAGTGTTTGCCTTTGTGCCAAGTTTGAACAGAATCAGTTCGAGGATGTTTGAGTTATGGTTCAAAGACATGAAAAATCGCAAACAAAATGGCCGCCTCGCGGCCATATTGGATCGTATCGCAAACTAATTTGACATGCACATGTAGGCCATAGTGTTATGCCTTTGTGCCAAGTTTGAACAGAATCTGTTCAAAGAATCTGTTCAAGGATGTCTGAGTTATGGTCCAAAGACATGAAAAATTGCAACAAAATGGCCGCCTCGCGCCCATATTGGATTATATCGCAAAATTATTTGACATGGATATGAAAGCCATAGTGTTATGCCTTTGTGCCAAGTTTGAACATAATCTGCTCAAGGATGTCTGAGTTATGGTCCAAAGACATGAAAAATCGCAACAAAATGGCCGCCTCGCGGCCAAATTCGATCGTATCACAAAATAAATCGACGTGCATCTGTAGGTCATAGTGCTATGCCTTTGTGCCAAGTTTGAACGAAATTGGTTCAGCAGTGTCTGAGAAACTGTTGATGACGGACGGACGGACGGACGGACGGACGGACGGACGCACAGACGGGACCCAATCTATAAGTCCCCGCCGGACTTCGTCCGCGGGGACTTATAAATTCACATTAGCTTCAACAACTTACCTGCACCTGAATGTGAACTATAAGAAGCTTGTACAGATTGAGGTGGTGGCTGTTGAAAGCCGTCTGATTTCTTTTTTGGTGTCACCTTTCCACTGTGTCTTCTTTTTGTCAATTGTTGTATTACATCTTTGAATGCCTGTTGAGTAAGGATATTTTTATTCAATTTCAAATTGCTTCTTTTCAAAGTCGTTCTCTGATTAAATTCAATATATATCTTCAAATAGCACTTTCTGTCCCTAAAGCACACAGTTGGGCAATCCCTAAATACACAAAGTACAAGAGAAGAAAAATGATCTAATTCCGAATTTTACAAGTATGGATAGTATCCCTGAAAAATTTCACATGTCCACCATTGTTTTCTAGAGATAAGCATCATTCATTGCAGTGGTTCTCATGTATAGGTTTACATACTTCAAGAGGGTTTGGAATAGTTTAAATATTTACTACATTCACCAAAATCTTGTTGCAACTTGGCACAGAATCAAAAAGATGGGTTAAACTCATTGTGTATGAAGAAGGTAAGTGTACATAAAGGAAGAAAAAGTTTATGCATGCCAAGTTAACTTTCATGTTTCCCCAAAGTTTGGAAAGTCATACTGATAGAGAAAACTGTACCATGTGTTTGAGTTCTGCTGCACAAAAACCACCGTAATTCTGCTGACTACCAAAACAGCAGTGCAGCTAGCAGACCACTATCTTTGCTGTAGATAAAGGCACACACTTTATTTGTGTTGTAAATAAAGGCATCAACTTCACTTTACCTGGTGTGTTTGATGATCTTTCTCATATATCACAAATCTTATTTCCTTCAAAGAACTGTTGGGACTACTAGCACTGAATTTTCTAGCTTCTTCATACATAACTTTAGCTGTGAAATCACTAGGAAAGCCAAGCCCACCAGTACCAATAGCAGGGAATGAGATGGAAAGCATCCCAGCTTGATCTGCCCTTTGAAAACACTGGCGCATCAGATCTCGCAAAGTCTAGTTGAGCAAAAAGAAAAGATTTAAGATTAGATCCTTCACATATACATGTATGATACTGAAACCTGAGCTACCACATCATGCCAAGATCTTCAACTTGAAGGTCTGGTGAAATCAACCCATTCTGCTGAGCTATTTGGCTTCTGGGGGCAATATTGTTACACTGGCAACAGAATTGCAACATAAAAGTATTCACGAGTGTTAGTTTTGTTGATATTTTTTATATGCGGTTTCAATCGGGGTCAATTTGCTACGCTTAGGCCACACCCTCAGCGGGGTCATGGTAATAGCATTGTGACGTCACAAGGCTCTTCATTTACATCGAATAGCGGTCCCATGCCATCCCTTATCTCTGTCCTGTATGGGCTAACACAACAAAGTAAGCCCAGTGTGTGATCAGCACAACCCACGCGTGTTTTCTGTTTCTCAGCAGTAGACTCTCCCACTAGCACTACGTCTGTTGAGGAATTGCTTGACCCAAAGAATGCTGCCAGCACCATCTGCTTTGCTAAACTTGGGGGTTTGTCCTGATTTAAATCCATTGTGGACTTCTATCCCTGAAGTTCATGACGCCTCCGTGGACATGTACAACGTGAACACATCCAATGCATCAGCACCACAGTCACTTGTGATTTGATACGTATGCAACAGTTGCTGTGTAGTTTACATAATGCATGCCACACATCAGCGGCCCTGTGGTCATTTAGGTTAATGCCCTCTGACGGCCATTGCTTCCAGATTCCCTTGGTTTCAACCAGGAAATGTTACTTGCTTCGATCAATTGGCAAAACTTGTAGCTTTGGTTGGTGAAACTGAAATTTCTATGCATGAAATGCATGGCAAATTGTTTAAATAGAATTTTTGCCACATTCAAGTTTTTATCGCATTTTGCGAGTGTGGCAAGCATTAGCATTGACACTGAGTATGATACTAATTATGTCAGCAGAAACCTTGGAAGTTTAATACTCCCTGTAGGGAGCTTACACGGAGGTGTGAAACACTTACTTCCGATATAAGATACAGCATCGGCAACATTAGAAAGGCGAAAAAAGTCAACTAGATAGGGTCGGGGGCACACCCACACACTGCAGTTTTTCCTTTGCCATATTTAATAATCGCCACGCTAAACGATAACAGAAATGAATATAACTGTTCAAAAGACCCATCAAGGGTATTTTTGTATTTTGCAACATAGGGGTTTCACCAGACCTTTAACCACTTTGAGTGCCAAAGTCAATCTTTGAAGCCTTCACAAAATATACTCCAGTCAAATTTCTTCAGATTTGTGCCTAAATTTTGATACAAAACTGTAGCCATTGAAATGTGATGTCCATTTCCTCAAAAATTATCATAACAAATGGCAGAAATATTCATAGCATTGCTAAAACGTTTTGGTGGGAAAATTACAGCACTCAAAGGGTTAATAGATTGTTGATCATTTGATATTACATTACTACGTAATAAATTAATATTTTAATGACATTTTATGACAAAATAAATACCTAAACAATGAAAATTTAGAAGTATTTTTATTGTAATAAGAAATAGAACCAATGTTTTAATTCTCAGTATAAGAAGTTTTTAGTTCAGACTTAGAAAGTTTTGGAAACATGGGTGAACATTGCTCTACAGCGCCCATGTCCATTACCTTGTACAGGTAGATTGCCAGACCAATGTGCAAAGCAATATTGAAAATAATACAGCATATAACTGTATTTCAGTCTGAATCCTACAATTCTGCTTCAAATGTACAATCTTTTGTTATAATCAAAATAATCTTACTTACTATGTGAAGTCTGTGGGCTAAACACAGACTTAAATTAGGATATGTAGGAACACTATATGTAGCTGTGGCTCTGCTAATGAACATTGTTAACAGAAAGTCAGTAAAACACACTGACAACCCAAACATGGTCATATGGTCCAAAAATGCAAGTGGAGGGACTTGCATTAGAAGATGGCAAGGATGACTAGTAATGATCACACCACCATGCACAGATTAGGAAACAGCATGTTGATGCAAAATCTGACAAGCACAGTGTGCATTCTGCCAAAAAATAATAAGCCTTTATTCACTTTCAGCTCGGAGAATAATTTATCTCACTCATTAAATGATCATTAACTTAACAATTACATATCACATTTCCATTGTACATGGGTTTATTTCACCAATGATATCAGTAGCATTTAGTGATCAACAATGAAAGATTAGATCAAGATTAATTTACAATCAAATTATAACATATTTCTGTTGTTTTGTGAGAATAAAGAAAAAAACCAACCCTCTCTGAATTTGGACCGCCATCATAGTGACAGCAAAGCACGTGATACACCTTTTTGCACTTCAGTTTGGCACCATTTGTTTCAATCAGGACACCCTCCTTCACAGGCCATCCTGCATTCTTGTAGGCGTCAACTTCTTTTTGCAATACTGGCCCTGCAACTTTGACAATGGCTGCAGATACACCTCCTGTATTCAGTGAGAGTGACGTCTGAGTGGTATTAACTATGATGTCAGTCTACAGACAAAAAAATTTAAAAGCAAAACATAAGTCAACTGCAAAGACAAAATTAATCTTAAATTTAAAACTTTAGATACATGTGAAAGGTTAACTTTATAATAAAAGATATGTTATTATTGTGACCTGATCCTAATGATTGGTTCTGCAACTACTAACCTTCTGTTTTGCAATGCTGCCTTTTACTAACTTGATCAAAACTCCTGATGAAGTTCTGAGTTCTGTAGAATTTGAGAGTGGCTCTAGAGATGTATCTCTGGATCCTTCTTCTGTCATTCTGGTTGTTCCTCTCCCTCTGTTTGAATTTGTACTTCCAACACTTCCTGCTGGAGGATTATGACAAATGGTATAACAGACAGGAACAAAAAATTGCTGACAGGTACCTGTCACTTAACAAACGTAATATAATAATCTTACCCTCATCAAAAGAAGAAAGGTAAATTAAGGTGTATGGTTAGTATGGTAGAGAAATTTCCAGGCTGATGAGAAAAGTGTGCTTTTACTAACATGTATAATCTGCCCTTTAACAGTTATGACGATTTTGTGTCATTAGTTCAAGGGTGTATAACACCTCCTGGCCTGGAAATCAATGTTCACAGTTATACATGTGATGCCGAGGGAAATGCTCAGAAAATGTAATTGAATAAATGCATATGTTCTAATCAATGTATGTTATGAGATGACAGATCACTACTTAGCATCTTAAAATTATAAAAAGCTGCAGTAAAAACGTTAAATCCTCCTTTTTCTGTTGTTTGTCCTTTTGACAAATTGTAACCTTGGTGTTTGAGTTTTCCTACACATTTTTAGCCATCAGGTTTAATATACAGTCTGGGTCATTGCCAAAACTGGTGACTCATTATGATAGTGTATTCCAACTGTTTAGCCAATTATCGACCAGATTAAATCATAATAAAGTACAGGTCATGCCAGGTCACAAATTATGCGCAAGTGTGACGGCAAGTTTTTGGCCACTTATTAAGCCTCTATCTTATGAATTTTGATAAATTTTGACTGTCAACATAATCCACGTGTTCTGTAGAAGATCATGGGCAACAATGAGTCCGATAAGTGAAAAAATTTCAAAATATTTCCAATTCATTTCTACCCCCAGTATATCTATTTCTCTCAAGTACTGAGAATCATTTCGTAGGATGTTCGTCATCTCTATTAGAAATACTGTTTCCAAGGTTGTGTAGGTACACGTATGGCATTTTGCAAGAAGTAAGAGCGATTTCAGAGCTTTAAAATCATACCTATGTTGTGGTTGTCTGACGCAGACTTAAAATGGTACCTGATTTTGAAAATGTGTTGAGAGAGTGGCCACACATCTGGTTGACATTATGACAGAATATGGTAGAACTTTTGATTGCTCTAATACAAATGGGGTTTTCTGAATGATCTGCAAAGGTACACAATTTATATTGTGCAGGACTTCAGGCCAGAGTCTGGGGATCACAGCAGTACATGGGGTTTGGTTGTCTGAGCGAGACTAAAAATGGTACACGATTTTGAAAATGTGTGTTGACAGAGTGGCCACACAGCTGTTCGACATTATGACAGAATACGGCACGATAAATTGTTATTTCACAAACGACATCTGTATTCCAATGAAATGAGCAACGCCAAATATTTTGGCAAAAGCCCTCTTTCACAACTGACAATTTTTTTGACACAGATCTACAATAATACACGAACAAGTCATGTGAATGGTGCAGCAGGGAGTACATAGCAAGACAGTGTTCAAATACAGTATGGCGTATGTAACGCATGTAGAGGTTGCCCAGAAATACAATTTTTACTGATAGCCGGCTGGCTGATGATTGGCTAATGATAAGAAAAAATATATTATGGTATAGAGTAGCCAATTTTGGGAATGACCTGAACTGTATAAGCAAGTCCCCCCTGGCAAAACAATACTGTTCCGCAATTACAGTAAGACTATATGAGTGGTCTATTTTGTAAACTCTGATCATATGACCTCCACATTTAAGATGCTAGAAAAGTTTTCAAAGAAACAGATGATGTAAATCAACTAGATCAATGTCCATTGGTTTCTTTGAATGTAATCCAGTTAAAGAAATTGTTTTCAGCAAGTTGTGAATGCTAAAAATATTACCTGAAAACTTATCAGGAATGATGACCTCCTCATTACCATAATATTTGACCAAGCTGTCTTGGAAGGATTTACATGTCCTGTCAGCATTATCCACCAGATTCACTTCCATCAGACCTCCCAGAGGTCTGCTACGGTAGAACTCATCCACAGCATTAACGATGGTATCCACACAAATTTCTAACGGAAATCCAAAAGCCCCTGAACTGATGGCAGGCAGAGCCACTGAACGGCAATGGCATCTTTCAGCTTCAAATAAACTGTTACACACGGTATCATGCAGCATTTTCTCTTCCTGGGATATCTCCTTTGAGTAGCTTTTCCTAGCAGCATAACCCTTGTTCCATGATGGGCCTACAGCATGAATAACTCTCTTACATGGAAGGGTTCCAGATGCCGTGGACACTACTTGCCCAGGAAATAACCTTCCCTCCCTCATTCGTAAAAGTCTCGTAGTTTCATCGGCAATTGATTGACCACCTGTGCATGATGATTTAAAAGATAGAGAATATGTACAGTTATTCTCTGAATGGGTCTATTAAAGTTTTCTAAAACACGACATCATAACAATTACTGAGGAGTTTTATTGAGAAAATAGATAAAAGAACTTTTCTACCACATTCAGTTGGCAAACGAATTATTTTACGAATTCTTCACTATTTGGTACATAAAAAATTTTGAGATACATGTATCTATCAGCTGAGCTGCACATCTTGTGGTTGTGTTCATTCTCAATGATTCTCTTTCCCTATGATGGCTGTGAAGATGAATTTACATGCCAGTGTATGTATAGGCTAAACTCTGAATATCAACTTAATTGTAGTACTTACCTGCATCCACAATGGCCTTTGCAAGACCACCTGAATGGTCTAGTTGTTGAGTTGATCCATTCACAATGGCATCTACAGGCATCTTAGTGAGATCACCTTTACCAACCACAATACGTCTCCCATCTTTCCTGGTCACATAGCATAACACAGTCAATGTAGTCGGTGGTGGCATCATTGGTACTTCTTCTTCAGCTTCTACTTCCATGGCTGTCTCCACTTCTGATGGGTCTGTGACGTCTATCCGACAATTGAATTCACTCTCAACCACTCTAAGATACATTTGTCCTTTGTCTTCCTTGAACAGGGCTGGCATTCCAGGTTTGTCAATGGGGTGTGGGCGCGCACTGACTTTTTCAGCAAGTTTCTTCAACTGTTCACAGGCTGCCCTTACATCATCTTCTGTTCCTTTGACAATTATACCTGTACTGTTTTGGTATCTGTCGATGCTGAATGGCTGCTGTTTAGCTTGCTGTCTCACCATTTGCAACTCATCCTTTTTCAAATCAAAGAGGAATCTCACTCTGCCTGATTCCATTCGGATGACATCATCAACAACTGTGTGTAATTTAATGAAATCTGTAAGCTTTGTAGCCACTGGTGTTAAGCTGGTTTTGAAGCCTACGACTGTAACAGCATTTCTCTGACCAGACACTGGGGGCAGTATGAAGACCTTTTCCTCATCTTCAAGTCTACCAACTAATTCTTTCCATTCCTCTTTCTGTAATGCAGGCTGGGACTGTGGTTTGATATCAATAAAGTGCTCTGCAATGCTGTTCTGTAAAATCTGTACAGCTTGTTCCAGTGTCATCTTCAGTAGAAGCAGAACAGACGACGTCTTCTTCAGATACCATGTACGTAGCTCTGAACTTTCTTGCCTTGAAGGTTTCATATATCTTCTTGGCGACATCTCGGTCTTTAAGAAATTCCTTCACATTCCTAGAAGCTGGTCTGAATTTTCTTACAGGTAGATCACTCAGAGTCTGATACATGTAAACTTTTGCCTCTGTGATCTCAGTTGGTAATCCCTCAAAAATGACTTTCTGAGACTTCGATGCAACTTTCACTTGAAGTCCAGGAAAACGTTCAGATGCTTTTGAAAATCTGAACATCTGGAGCTGTTGTATCTGGAAAGGGTCTTTGATGTCCACATTTTCTGTGATTCTCTGTTTGGCTTTCTGAATTTCATCTTCAATGTCTTTGATAAGCTCCTCAATCCTGGCTTTGAGTCTTGTGACATCTACTGCTCTGCCAGTGATTTGAATTGTGGATGACGTTTGGTCCATTTGCAAATCAACAGGATCTCCAGCATTACTCAAGGATCCAACTTCACTTTTGACCCGCAACCAGATACCTTCTAAAACTGTGATTGTAGCCATCTTGTACCCCTGAAGATACTGACTGAAAGTAGACTTTGCATTCTTAGACCAACTTTTCACTATTTTGTGAAGATCCTTGGTGTCAGAGGTCAGTGTTGGCTTCAATAATACCTTGTCACTCTGTTCCTGATGTGGCCATTCAATATCTGTGTGAGCATCATGCAAAGTTTCTTTAAATTCTTCAGTGTATTGATTTTGTTTGGCCATGATGAACTCCATAATAAGAGGATCCACGTCGACGGTGACAGGTTTTGGAATTCTGGGAGTTAGTTCACCACTGCTCACCATGTAACCAAGACTTGCATAGAATGGTTGAACAGTCACTTGTCTTTGGTTGATCTCATGAGTCTTATGAAGTACATTATCTACAACTAATGGGAAAAACAAACAGTTGGATTGTTTTCGAACAATTCATGGAAGAATTGTATATAATGATCAACTCAATTGCCTTGAGCAATATCAACGTCAGAAATTGTGTATTTTCATCTTTAAAAACCTCAGAGGTTTCACTTTTTTGAAAATCTCAATGACTGAAATACAATTTCTTAATCTGTAAGCTTGAACAAATGACACATTGACCGCAGCTTCACAGACTTCAAGATTTGTTTTGATCACAAAAAATAAACCAGCAAAACTTTGCAGGGTGAATGTATCCAACCAGCATCTTACCTCTGCAGTCTTTGAAGAACACTTTAGCAGAATTCCTCTCTTCGTCAAGATCAACATCATCCACTTCTCCACCTCCACTTCTTTTCACACTTTCAAAGTACAGTGCCAGACTGTCTTCAGAAACATTGGGAGGCAAATCTTCAACCAGTACACAGTCAGTGTGATAGGCTGGCTGAACAGTTACTGTGGCTTGGTTGAGCTTTTTCTTACTTATTCGATGGGTGATCTTCTCAAAATCGAAAAAAAAAATTTGCAATATAAAGAGTGGGAAGCAGATAAACAATGTCTCATGTGAGACCAAAATTACTGTGAATTCAAGCTTAGTTAAATCAAAATTCATTAATGAAGTGGAAGAAATTTAAAGTACACATTAAAAGGAAGATTACCCCCAACATCTTCATCGTATCTGACCATCACTGTACCAGGTTCTTCACCAAAAATCAGTTCAGGGTCTTCCTCGATACGAGTGCAACTTTCCATGTAAAGTAAAATAGTCTCTGGAGAAGTATCATCAGCTAGACCTTTCAAGATCATTGATGTTTTGTCTCTTGGCAACTCGGAGGGCTTTCTCTTCCTCTTCTCTTTCTTCATTCTCTGTATCATTCTGGCATTAGGATCTGCATCTCCAGAAGATGTATTCTGTTGTCTGTACATCTCTCCTTCCACTGATTGGCTGGTATATTGCCCGTTGCTAAATGATTGAGATGTCTCGGGATCTTCATCACAGCTGTCAATGCTTTCACATCCAAGGCATTCATGGTATGGCTGTACATCCAGTCTTAGATTATTAAGGTAATGGTCCCTCTCCAGAACTCTGTCAACAACTAAGGAAATATGAACAATTTTATGGAGACTGCAACAACACAAGTAAATTTCATAGAAGCTATTGGACAGAGTGACTTCATTTACAGAATATTGCAGGCTATATGTTAGGGGTGACATGCTGACGAATCAAAATTCCCAAATGAAGATCTTGTGGGAGGTGCAAATACTATTTTAGTATAATACTTCTAATCTAAGTCAGTCAAGCAACTAGGGCAACCTACTGTATGTATTGCATTTTTGTGACATTTCATTGAGGACACAAAGGCATTAAATTGTACCAGTAGGTAGCGCCCGTTTCATTTGTTAAACAAGTAATCATGAATTAATACATTCCACCTATCACATGTCAGCTAGCAGGAAGTGATATAATTGAATCATTACTTTAACCCTTTTCCTGCCAAGTTCACATTTCACCATCAGGTCAAGATGGTTAAAATTAGTGAAACACAACATATTCCATATGGTGTATTTTAATATAATACTGTACATTTGAAGGCTGTTGAAAACATAAATACTGTAAACTTGATTTTTTTTGGACAAAAGATGCTATAACAGACCAAACCAAGTGGGTGACAATACGTCATGTTTTGGGCTCAATACCGCTTTTTGCTGACTTGACTGAAGGGAATGATACAGTCTGGCAGAAAAGGTTTAATAATAAATTATAGTATTTTAAAAGTATTTGCAAGAAGATACTTTTAAATATTGTTTAACATTTTGAATAAAATTCAATTTTGGTTGTTTCAAACAAACATTTCATGGATAAATGTTTAAAGGCCCATGTGAAGTGGAACTTTTGTATCTCCGTCAGGATTTTACTTTAAATTGAAATAAGTTCTTGTAAATATACTGACTGAAGGATGTGTTTATAAGTTATCGGTAACATGGGACCCAGGCAGGTGCTTTGGACTTTGTATGTCACAATCTCTGACAAGTGTTATATGGTAAAGGTAAATATGAACCATGATGTTTTATCTGAAAAGAGGTCAAAGGTCAGCTAAGCTTTGTTATTGGTTAGATTAGTTTTGGTACGCACAATGTACATTTTCTTGGTCATATTACTTGGCAAGAATTTATTTACCTAACTGCACACTGGATTTTGCCAAACTGGGCATCTAGTAAATGCATATATAACACATGTCCACATCAGTACGCTAAAAACATGACTAACACAGGATAAAAATATTACAGTATGTAAAATACTAAAAGACATGTATGACCAAAAATGAACAATTCTGGCTCCATCTCCAAGAACAAATGTGCCAAACATCAAAGTGATCAAATGAATGGTTTAACCATACCCAGATCACACAACACATACTCCCCCCCCCCCCCCCCCCCCCCCCCCCCCCCCCCCCCCCCCCCGTAATTTTTCAAGCAGAAGGAGATACTTCCCTACTTGTGAGAGAAACATGGAGAAAACACTGCAAGGGTAGATTGAGAATCCAGAACTAACATCTTATGATACAGATCTAAAGTGGTGCTTCCAACCGACAACTTGTGAGTTAGCTTCAGTTACTGAAAGCATTATGATTTAGACTGATACTTAAACTTACATTTCCCTAAGGGTTCAAGCAAAAAAAATATGACTGAAATCTGTCTTGGTAATTTTACAACAGTCAGCAAGATCTACATCACCTACCTCTGTAATCTCTAAAAGACACAACTGCCAGACACTTCTTTTCATTAAATCTGACATAGTCAACGTCACCGCCGCCACTTCTGGCTGAGTTCTCAAAGTACATTGTGACTACATCTTCAGTTACATTTGGAGGTACATTCTGAGCAAGTATGCTATCAGTCAGGTACACTGGCTCTGCTGATATTTTCACTTTGTTCAGTCTTCTCTTTGCAACTTTGTAAATAACACTTTCAAAATCTAGAGATCAAGAGAAGTGACAAACCATTTATTTGCACAGCTATACATCAAATAACAAGTAAAATGCTCACTAACAATGTCATTATTGGTAACTGGATATGTAGACTAGAGTAAATGTTTTGCAGGCATTGGTGCAGCAGAGCGTAAAGTAAATTTAAAAATCTGAAGGTATACCAGTGTCTACATACAATCAACATAAGTGAGAGTGTCCTTTTAAGATGAGATATGCAATGATTTGTTACATAGTCTGTTGAAAATCAGGTTGTAAATACTGCACATTATACAACTAATACTATATACCTGGAATATCTTTGGAGTACTTCAAGAGCACAATACCAGGTTTGTCACCGAAAAACATCAAAGGAGCTTCTTCAATACCAGTACGGCTCTCCATAAACAGATCAATGGTTTCTCTGTTTGTATCATCAGATAATCCTTTGAGTAGGATAGCTTTTGTATCTCTTGGGAGTTTTCGCTTCTTCTTTCGTTTTGGAGCAAGAGAGACTGTCAGTTGTACACCTTGACATTTGTGAGAACGTTCCAGGACTCTTGGTACAACTGTAAATGTAAAAGCACTATCTATTATAGAGTAGCATACACAGATTCTGTATTCAGTTATCACCTACATTTTGTATTCCACATACTATGCCTCATCAATGAAAGCCATGATGGACATGGAGTCCATTGCAATATTTTTCCTTTGTTTGCCTTGATATTGTGGCCATAGACCCTTCAGAGTGTATGGCATGATAAATAATAAATCAAGACAGTGCGGGCAATATCAAAATTTTGTGGTCTGCCCATGGGATGGTGATCATGACCAAAATATTGGCGATGCCTGAGCCACAGGTGAGGGTATCATCAATATTGCAGTCAGGATCACCAGCCCAAGGGCATGCCACAAATTGTGATACTGCCCATGTGCATGTGTTATTCATTTTATTACACTGAACATTTGAAATCATCACAAAATCCAGTATTGTACTGTGCACATCAAACGACAGGTTGAAATGACATGCAAATTTTCAAATGACACATTTTATATATCTCGTGCAAGAGTTCTTGGCACAGTGCCTGTACACTACAATGCATTGCACACTTCAACTTGAGTTAAAATGCCAGCACATGGTGGGCAAGACTCGAGGGCAATAGCAATTGAATCATGTTACTTACTTTTTGGAATGTCAGGACTTTTAGCCAATCACAAGATCATTCTATAGGTGAGGTGTAATAATCATTAATCCATTCACAACCATATGTTGTAAAATTGCTTTGCCAAAGATACTCTGAACGTACAGGATCTTGCCGGAATTTCACATCACTCAAAGTACTACAGTGATTCAATGGCTCTTGGAAATTTCTGGCAAAAAGGTAGTCAAGGCGTTAGAGCTAAAGGATTGCAAGCTGTTAATCTTTAACTGTCATGCTTGGTAGTTGAGACACTTTCGTGGTATCACAATGCTGGCAGAAACAGTTGAACTATGATAAACAAACTGATGATTGACTGTCATTCACAAACAAACAATTCAAATGAAAAGCAAATCCCAACAAGCCTTAAAAGTTTTGAATACCTTCAGCAGATTCAAATGTGATTATGCAGCTTCTTCCCTTTATCCAACTCTTCAATGTTTTTCACAGGACCTCCTCCAGATCTTTTACTTTCAAAGTAAAGCTGAAGAACTCCAGATTGTTTTTTGTTTTATCTAATCCAGTTACTTCAATTGTGTCATTCACAGTTTTTTCATCTTCATCATCACTTAGAGTATCTGCATTACATATCAAAAAAAAAGTTTGCAAAATTTACATTTACACAGGAACTTCCCCTATAAAAGCCGGATTATCATAAATCTATGCAAATGTAAAAAAGCCACATGCTACTGATCGACATGCTATGTTTGGTCCAGAATCCCATAATTTTGACATGTTTCAGGCATTCATTGTCACTAAATCTTTGCATATGATGTCTGTGAATATATAGTGACTAAACTCGAGTAAAATTTAATGAAAAAATGTTCTATTTCTTTGTTGGAGAACACATATCAAAAGGTGTTCCCTATACAACTATTTGACACCTCTTTATGTATGTCACGAAAGAGCCCATCATGATGATTATTCAAATTTATTCATACAGTCAAAGCCATGCTCTGAGAATTCAAAACTCCACGTCAACAGTAATCCCCACTGTATGCCCATGGTCTTGTAATTCCCAGTTACGTACTCGTTCCCGAGTATAAGCCCCTGCTCGTGTATAAGCCCCCCTACTGATTTTAGAGGATTTTAGAAAATGCATTACATCCGTGTATAAGCCCCTACCCTAGTGTAACTCAAATACAGAAAGGTTAGGAGAGTATATTTGGTCATTTAACTTGGTAAAATTAATTTTAGATAATAAAGAAACCATTAAAAGATGTTAAAACAATGGGAAACTGGAGTTCCCTTGACATATCGTAAGGAAAATGACACGTTTTTCCAGTACTATCTGTGATTCTTTGACCCTACTCACCCCCGTCGCCTAAATAGAATAGTCTCACTCACGTCCGCCATTGTTTATCTTCATTCACGCCGGCCACGATGTTTTCATGCTTGAAACATGCAGTTTCTTTTGTTTGAAGCAATTATCCTTTCATTTGTGAAGACTTTTCCTGGTGACTATTACAATTTTCACTGCTATGTTGTTGTTTTCACAAGATGTAGACAGTTGATATTGGAATATTGAGTGCCTTTCCGTGTGGGCAATGCATGCCTGTTCACATCACATGTTTACTGTTGATCAGCAGCATACATGACGTCTTTGTTTCAAGTTTGGGTTTTTTTTCGACGCTGAAATTTCACCAAAATGTCACTTCTGTATTCAGAGATTGTACAATCAATTTCCTTTGGGTGTGTAAGTCGATTTTGAAAGCGATAGAAAGATCGAGTGGTGTTGAAAAAAATCGTGCATAAAATTAGCATAAATTAAGCGTCCATGCCAGATAACATGGGGTTGCTCGAGTATAAGCCCCTCCCTAGTTTACCGCTGTTTAGTGTTGCCGAACCGGGGGCTTATACTCGGACGAGTACGGTAATAGCTATTATGGGTGAAATCATTTTGTGAAACAGATTGGTATAATGGTTGACGCCACTAAACTACAGATTAACTTAAGCATCTTTAATTAAGGTACCTATCATGAATATGTACCTTAGATGAAACATAGGGCCCCAATGTCCCTGCGCAGCTACTGTAGACATGGATACAAAATTAACTATTTCCTGAATGTAGAAATCATCTCACTAAGGTCATCCTAGGGACCTGTGTACCAAATATTAAAGCTGTCTGACCAGCTGTTTTGAAAAAACCAGTGACCTAACAGTCGACAGAGCTCGCTGTGTATGTAGAGAGAACTTTTTGTGACACATGTGTTGATGATGAAAGTGGATCTTTGATAGCTCATTTCAGGAGAGCCTGACCAAAAATGCCAAAATTAGCTGCAAAATACAAAATTGAACATTTCATCATAATTTCAATATATTACATTAAGATAAACCCTGGGAATCTGTATACCAAATATCAAAGCTATCAGATGAGTCACTTTTGAGAAACAAAGATTTTGACCAAAAATGGCAAAAAATTGACCCAAAAATTGAAGATTTCATCAAATTTCAATATATCACACTTAGATAACCCCTAGGAACCTGTATACCAAATATCAAAGCTATCAGACAAGTACTTTTTGAGAACAAATTTTTGACCAAAAATGGCAAAATTGAACCAAAAATACAAAATTGCAGATTTCATCATATTTCAATACATCATATTTAGTTCATCTGTAGGAACCTGTATACAAATATCAAAGCTATCAGATGAGTACTTTTGAGAAATAATTTTTTGACAATAATGGCAAAAATTGCCCAAAAATACAAAATTGTAGATTTCATCATAATTTGAATATATCATATTTTGATCATTCCTATGAACCTGTATACCAAATATCAAAGCTGTCAGACAAGCGGTTTTACAAATAAATTTTTGACCAAAAATGACAAAAAAATTCCTTAAAAATACAAATTTGCATATTCCATCACAATTTGAACAAATCTAAGTTGGGTCATCCCTAGGGACCTGTATACCAAATATCAAAGCTGTCTGACCAGCGGTTATGAAGAAGAAGATTTTTTACCAAAAATGCCTTTTTTGTCGCTAATTTGCATATTTTCAACAATATCAAAAAATAAAAAAATAGTTTCTCATAATCATATTTTGCATCTACACAACAAATATCAAATCTGTAAGTACTGCAGTTCTCAAGATATTTGAGTGGACGGACATCCTCACAAACGGACATACAACATTACATGTATACATATATACATACATACATACAGACTGATGACAGAACCGGACGGATACCCATCCCAATAGCTTCTATAGACTATAGGCTATAGTAGCTAACAAACACACAAGGTATTTATGGCAGTCTCCAAAACCAACATGGATCCGCTGATCTTACAGACAACTGTCCCTATCTACTATCACCAGTCCTCCTTTGCATAGTTGTACCCTATATTAGCTTCTTTTTCAGTTATATTTTTGTAAAAAACTTGCAAACTGACAGGCATGTAATAAATGCGATCATTCTCAATATTTGACTTTTCAGAAAAGTGACTGAAGCACAAGCATAACTCAGTTTTAGTAATTCAGCTGCAAGACCAACATGCATGTACTAGCTAATCAAAAATAAGGAAGTAAATGTGTTGAAAATTGATACTGAAGAAATATGGACACTGAAATGATAGAGTGCATCACTGAATACAGCTAGAATGTGATCAAACTAATGTCTTGTTGAGAGGATTATTATATATGTTTTATTACTTTCAATTCCAATCCAAGAAAATCTTGAAACAAGTCAGTTACAACCTGAATACAACAGAGCCGAAGTGTTAAACCCATCACTTCACAAGAACCTGACTTAAATAAGGCTTACTGGTAGGGCCTTTAAATGCTACTGTTCAAGGTCATGGAGACAAATCATATGAAACCTATCAGAAACTTCACTGTTGGATTGGCACCTTCCACTTGAATGGCAACCAAAAGTTTACATTTAGAAAAACTACTGTATTGTCATGTCTAAATTTTATGATTTGCAAAGAGAAGCTTGTCAAAACTACTGGTGTGTGTTTATAGAGACCCAAAAAGCATCAAGTTCACAGATACCGGTACATAGAAGATACCTGAATTGGTCTCACATGTCAAGAAATTTTAGGGAGATTAATTGGCTGGTGCCTGTTATGCAATCAATATTTTGTCATTTTGTCAGATTCCTTCAAAGCATAATAAATATTATAGCAAATTGAATGTTTTGCTGTGGTTGACAATATCATATCATTTCCTGCTATTGTATTATAAGGTAGACTCATTACTATGTATGTTATGATCTGATGAATCATAAAATGTTTTAACATTTTATTATTATTATCATTATTATTATTATTGAAATTATTATCTCTTGGATATCATAGGATATTATGAAATTTGAATTTGCTCTTAATCACCAATGGGTCTACATCAAAACAGTAGAGTCACGGATAACAAGTTAAGATTACAGATACAGCAAGCATTTCAAAAACCAATTTTCCTCTTGTTATATCCAATCTGTGAGTACTCGACTTTTTAATTGTAAAGATGTATTGAATTTGAATTATGCATTCACTCTAACAAACAAAGGAAATGCCACCTGCAATTGCACTCAGACAAAGAATACTATGCAGATATGTAATAACAGGCATTACCATTGTTGGCTACATCATTAGAATGATGTATGATGAGCAGAATGTAGTTTACACATCATCATGGTAACACAATGTGTAATACCGGTATAATGGTATATGCATAGTGGTAGATACCTGAATCTGTCGAACGATTTAATGTCACTTGTCAGGGCTTCACCTGGTTATTGTGCATTTATGGCAATAAACTTACCAAGGTGATGTTCTGAAACAGGCTCTGGTGGCTCAACAGGTGGAGCTTGCATCTTACTCTGATTCTGATCCACTGGCTGAGGGGGTACATTGATCCGAGTCTGATTTTGGAACACTGGTTGTGGTAGTTCTCCAATCTGGGTCTGATTCTGGCTTGTTGGTTTTGGTGGTTCTTGAATCTTGGTCTCATTTCGACTGATTGAATCAGGAGGTTCCTTGATCAGTGTCTGATCCTGGCTCTGTTGATGAGGTGCTGGTTGAATCTTTGTCTGATTCTGGCTCATATGTAGAGATGTTTGCATCTGGCTCAGGCCTTGGTTCTGATTCTGACTTAGTGAGCTTGGAGCCCGAAATGCTGACCCTCCTGAAAATTCAGTTGTTTGAGTAGCTTCATATAGTAGTTGCTGCTGTTCCATGCTTAAACTCTGCATGAACATTTGCATCCTCCTGAAATCAGCTGTTGGTGCATCATGCTGCAGCAATGGCTGTGTCTGTTTTACGGTCTGTATATTGCCATAGTATTGTGGCGGAATCAGAACAGTTTGCTGTGGTACCTGTGGCATCATTGGCCGCTGTTGTCCTGGAAATTGTTGATGTTGAACGGGCTGGCCTTGGACAGTACCATGATCTTCATGCAGAAAAATATTTTGATGTATTACCTCCTTGCTGCTTGGAAACTTGTACTTGTTCAGCACCTCTACAACTCTGATCTTCATTTTGGTCTTCGAAGTACCTTGGCACTTCTTTTCCATCATGTACTTGCTTTGAACTGCAAATCCTTCCCATTTTCTCAGGATCTGATATTTCCTGTGAATCACCAATTATGACTGGTTTCCCAATGTATAGTTGCTCTGAATGACCTGAATATTGTAGTTGTTGTTGTGTTTGCCTCACAGCACTACCTGGAAAAACGCATCGCAATTTTTGGCTTAAATCCAGGTGGTCCTTGGTAAACCTTTGAGACTGCTTCTCCACTTGCTTGCTGCTTTTCAAGTTGACTTATTAGTGCCTGTGAGTTCTGCTGATCAGCTGGTTCCCAAATATACCGAAGGCCAAGGGGATCTTCACTTTGAGGAAATAAAATATAATCATTTCGTGTTTACCATTACGTTCGCAGGTGTATGCATTAGTTCATCAGCTGACTGAGGTGTCATCACATGATCATATGGCATGTCATTCACTGGTTGATTTAATGATTCTATCCATTGCCATGTTAGAAGAGACATTCATTGGTGAAATTTGTTGCAGAGATGTCATGGCAGGACCAGATTTCAGGTCACCAAGTGGTTTAGTTGGGGCCCCTATCACCTGTTGTATTGTTGTACTGCCAGCTTGATCTATTCCTGTTGATATATTTTGGGTTCCTGTTTCATTCACTTTTCCTATGGGAGGCTTCTCCTGAAATAAATATGCAAGACCAACTTTATCCTCTTTTATGATGATATTAACTCAAGTTCACAATTGACAGGTTGAGCTTAGATTACAAAAAGACCAATTTTTTTGTGAACAATTCAGAGGTATGTAAGAGTACCTCAAAATGCTATCTGCGACTAGGAAGTGCGAGTCGCAATATTGTAGCAAACTGCTATCTGCGACCGTCGCATTTAATATCTGCTACCGGTCGCACATGCTATCCGCGATCGTCGCAGATACTATCAAAATACAGTCTGCGACACGAAAACAATTATTCATTACGTCCGTATACGTTTGATTGGTGGACCGTTTACTGCAGTTTTGAATACTTATAAATAAAGATCAACGGGTCAAATTGTCCATTTGCCTTGTACTTCGCAATGTCTTCCGTCATGTCAACTCCTCTTCGTAAAAAGCAATCTTTTGTCGACCAGTACACGGGGATGTCATCAACAGTAACGCTTCTCGGACGAAAACGCAAGTCGTCGACAGTTGAAGAAAAGCAACCCGGACCTGCACGAAAACGACCTATGAGGTAAGCCTTTCAGGTTATTTACTTGAAATATCAATCACCGACTTTCGGCTTGTAGTGGTAATCTTGCATTCTTGTTGATCCCAACACGTTTTCGTTCGCGGTGGAAATGTCAGCATCGCATTGTATAAACATACAGCGTCGCCATCTTGCTGACACAAAGGTCACCATAGAGCACTCGGCTGAAGCTAGCAGACAAAACCAGCAGACAATACTTTATCGTGGAAGCTGGCAGACAAAACGAGTACTCTTCTCTACGTCGCTACGACCTCAATTTTGACTGAAGACTACTATATTACCTTATTTATACTGCGAAGAGTTAAAATATCCCATATTTTTTCGGAAAAATATTGTCGACGGCTTGAAGTGTCAGACGGAATACGGCAGTACGGCGACGGTACGTTGCACTTCCTGCCAGTTGGCATAAGGTGCACTGTACTGTGTGAGGGCGCTTTGATTGATCGGTGAGCAGACCTTTTTACACATACAAAATATAATATTGGGTAAAAATTCGATAAATACGCGTGAAAAACTTGTATATCTTCACCTTAAAAATGCGTATGTCGTCTAAGATAAACTTAATTTCTGCATAAAATTACCTAATTTAATTTTTGTATTGCCCTTAATGAAAGAACAAACTGACTTCAGGCATTTCAAATTGAGTGTGCATCCATCTTACCTACCAGGTCTAATTTATATATACCCATACTAACACAAAATACACATCTCATTCTCTAATAAGTTTCTTTGCATGAATTATCTTCAGTCTAATTAGCACCTGAAATCAGAATTTCTAATTCTGCTTCTAATAAAACACTGTCTGCTGGCATATCAAATTGAGTGTGCATCCATCTCACCTACCAGGTCTAATTCACATATACCTATAGTACCATAAAATACACATGTCATTGTCTAATTAGTTTCTTTGCATAAATTAACTTCAGTCTAATTAGCACCTGAAATCTGAATTTCTAATTCTGCCTCTTATAAAACACTGTTTGCTGGCATTCCAAATTGAGCTTGCATCCATCTCACAAACCAGGTCTAATTCACATATACCCATACTTACACAAAGTACACATGTCAATGTTTAATTAGTTTCTTTGCATAAATTATCTTCAGTCTAATTAGCACCTATCAACCCGAATTTCTACTTCTGCCTCTAATAAAACACTGTCTGCTGGCATTTCAAATTGAGTGTGCATCCATCTCACCTACCAGGTCTAATTCACATATACCTATACTACCACAAAATACACATGTCATTGTCTAATTAGTTTCTTTGCATAAATTATCTTCAGTCTAATTAGCACCTGAAAACCAAATTTCTACTTCTGCCTTTAATAAAACACTGTCTGCTTGGCATTTCAAATTGAGTGTGCATCCATCTTACCTAACAGGTCTAATTCACATATACCTTACTACCACAAAATACACATGTCAATGTATAATTTGTTTCTTTGCATAAATTATCTTCAGTCTAATAAGCACCTGAAACCTGAATTTATAGTTTTGCCTCTTATAAAACACTGTCTGCTGGCATTCCAAATTGAGTGTGCTTCCATCTCACATACCAGGTCTAATTCACCTATACCTATACTACCACAAAATACACATATCATTGTATAATTAGTTTCATTGCATAAATTAACTTCAGTCTAATTAGCACCTGAAATCTGAATTTCTACTTCTGCCTCTAATAAAACATGTCTGCTGGCATTTCAAATTGAGTGTGCATCCATCTCACCTACCAGGTCTAATTCACATATACCCATACTACCACAAAATACACATGTCAATGTCTAATTAGTTTCTTGCATAAATTATCTTCAGTCTAATAGCACCTATCAACCCGAATTTCTACTTTTGACTCTTATAAAACACTGTCTGCCGGAATTTGAAATTGAGTGTGCATCCATCTCACCTACCAGGTCTAATTCACATATACCTATAGTACCATAAAATACACATGTAATTGTCTTATTAGTTTCTTTGCATAAATTAACTTCAGTCTAATAAGCACCTGAAATCTGAATTTCTCATTCTGCCTCTTATAAAACACTGTCTGCTGGTATTCCAAATTGAGCTTGCATCCATCTCACCTACCAGGGTCTAATTCACATATACCCATACTTACACAAAGTACACATGTCAATGTTTAATTAGTTTCTTTGCATAAATTATCTTCAGTCTAATTAGCACCTATCAACCCAGAATTTCTACTTTTGACTCTTATAAAACACTGTCTGCTGGAATTTGAAATTGAGTGTGCATCCATCTCACCTACCAGGTCTAATTCACATATACCTATACTACCACAAAATACACATGTCATTGTCTAATTAGTTTCTTTGCATAAATTATCTTCAGTCTAATTAGCACCTGAAACCTGAATTTCTATTCTGCCTCTATAAAACACTGTCTGCTGGCATTCCAAATTGAGTGTGCTTCCATCTCACCTACCAGGTCTAATTCACATATACCTATACTATCACAAAATACACATGTCATTTGTCTAATTAGTTTCTTTGCATAAATTATCTCCAGTCTAATTAGCACCTGAAAACCAAATTTCTACTTTTGCCTCTTAATAAACACTGTCTGCTGGCATTTCAAATTGAGTGTGCATCCATCTCACCTACCAGGTCTAATTCACATATACCTATACTACCACAAATACACATGTCATTGTCTAATTAGTTTCTTTGCATAAATTCTTCAGTCTAATTAGCACCTGAAACCTGAATTTCTACTTTCTGCCTCTTATAAAACACTGTCTGCTGGCATTTCAAATTGAGTGTGCTTCCATCTCACCTACCAGGTCTAATTCACCTATACCTGTACTATCACAAAATACACATATAATTGTATAATTAGTTTCTTTGCATAAATTATCTCCAGTCTAATTAGCACCTGAAAACCAAATTTGTACTTTTGCCTCTAATAAAACACTGTCTTCTGGCATTTCAAATTGAGTGTGCATCCATCTTACCTACCAGGTCTAATTCACATATACCCACACTGCCACAAAATACACATGTCATTGTCTAATTAGTTTCTTTGCATAAATTATCTTCAGTCTAATTGTAGCACCTATAAACCCGAATTTCTACTTTTGACTCTTATAAAACACTGTCTGCTGGCATTTCAAATTGAGTGTGCATCCATCTCACCTACAAGGTGTAATTCACATACATCTATACTACCACGAAATACACATGTCATTGTATAATTACTTTCTGTGCAGAAATTATCTCCAGTCTAATTAGCACCTGAAAACCAAATTTCTACTTCTGCCTCCAATAAAACACTGTCTGCCGGCATTCCAAATTGAGTGTGCATCCATCTCACCTACCAGGTCTAATTCACATATACCCATACTACACAAAATACACATGTCATTGTATAATTAGTTTCTTTGCATAAATTATCTCCAGTCTAATTAGCACCTGAAAACCAAAATTGTAGTATGCCTCTAATAAAACACTGTCTGCTGGCATTCCAAATTGCGTGTGCATCCACTCACCTACCAGGTCTAATTCACATATACCCATACTAAGACAAAATACACATGACAATGTCTAATTAGTTTCTTTGCATAAATTATCTTCAGTCTAATTAGCACCTGAAACCTAAATTTATTGTTTTACCTCTTATAAAACACTGTCTGCTGGCATTCCAAATTGAGTGTGCTTCCATCTCACATACCAGGTCTAATTCACCTATACCTCTACTACCACAAAATACACATGTTATTGTATAATTAGTTTCTTTGCATAAATTATCTTCAGTCTAATTAGCACCTGAAAACCAAATTTGTACTTTACCTCTAATAAAACACTGTCTGCTGGCATTTCAAATTGCGTGTGCATCCATCTCACCTACCAGGTCTAATTCACCTATACCTATACTAGCATAAAATACACATGTCATTGTGTAATTAGTTTCTTTGCATAAATTATCTCAGTCTAATTAGCACCTGAAAACCAACTTTCTACTTCTGCCTCTTATAAAACACTGTCTGCTGGCATTTCAAATTGAGTGTGCATCCATCTCACCTACCAGGTCTAATTCACATATACCTATACTACGACAAAATACACACGTCATTGTATAATTAGTTTCTGTGCATAAATTATCTCCAGTCGAATTAGCACCTGAAAACCAAAATTGTAGTATTGCCTCTAATAAAACACTGTCTGCTGGCATTCCAAATTGCGTGTGCATCCATCTCACCTACCAGGTCTAATTCACATATACCCATACTAAGACAAAATACACATGACAATGTCTAATTAGTTTCTTTGCTAATTATCTTCATCCTAATTAGCACCTGAAACCTAAATTTATTGTTTTTTGCTCTCTTTATTGCGCTCTTTTATTGCTCTCTCCCCCTCCCCCCGTAAACGAAAGAATTACGTTTCTCGTGCGTCAGCTTTTATTATCGACGGCCCTTAGGGATATTGTGAATAATCTGTAAAGCCTAGATTGCAAGGTATGATGACAGTTAGACATGTCACCATTTCAGTTATTTATCAAATGGGACTATAACCATTCTAATTACCTCTAATTCTCATTTACAGTGTGTTATCGGCCAAGTGTTGGTGGGTGTGGCTGCAAGCTATTTTATGATGGTGGAGAAGATCTTTTATTTAACCTCAATAACCGTGACTTTATCCACTATGGTTTATTACTGAGTTACCTTCACCTGATGGTGGAAGGAAGAAATCCACTGGCTGCTTTCCATCGGTAAGCTTTCTCTAACCTTGTAATTCTTTGTGACACCTTACAACATTTTATCACCTTTTTCAGAGCATGTTACAGGAAACACACAATTATTTTTTTTTTTTGGCCTTAGCTATCATTGGGCTTTTAGTCTTAATTCCACAACAAGAAAATTAGTGTTGACCAATGTTTGTTGTACTGTCAAATGGCAAAATAAACCAACATCTCAGGTTACACAAATATTGCTTGCTTGAATGATTGACAAGTAAAACCTCCATACCGAAAGTCACATTTAGATTTTACATTTGCAACTTTTAAAAGATATACAGTTTATTGTTTTTCCACTTTGTCTTTGATGAGAAAAATAGGCCTTTGGAAGAAGAAAATAAAAGTAACATTGTATTGTCTGTGCAATATTTCAGAGCTTACACACACAAGCACTCACAGCTGTCATCTACGCAATTGTTACCCCTTCACAAATTACGCCTTGGATGGAATGGTTATGCGAGACTCCTTGCTATCAACTGGACTGAATCGTTTGCCTGTGGACTTTGTGGCAGTGATCCTGATGTTGTTATTTGTGATGGCACTTCACTTGGTCTTCACAAACAGCTATTACAAGGTTTCAATGAAGAAGATGTCAACATTCTACCTGTGATCCAAGGGAGCAAGCATACTGACCGGGTGTACATCCCAAGCAGCAAAGCAAGGAAACTTCTACATCAGTTTTCAGGTCTCCATCAGCAAAGAAATCTGTCAAATCTTTCACCAACTCCACTGAACAGAGAACAGTATATACACCTGATAACACTTCTCAGAAAGTTTAGCCACCTGCAGTCTCTGGCAGATGTCATTGAAAGAATAAGCAACAATGGAAATGAACTTACTGCACCAGATCAGTACCGCTCATTCCTCCTATTCGCCGAGATGCGCGCCGACCACTACTTGAACAAATAGTACGGCACCGTCAAAAAAAAAAATAAGCGCCAGGACTTGTCGTTTGCGACGTCAAGGTCATGTCAGGAAATCGAACACACGAGACAAGTAACTAAAACTGATTTCTCTACGAAAACATAAAAAATGAATGGAAATACAAACATTTGTGATAGAATCATAAAATTTGACACGATACGAGTACCACATGAAGTGTAAATAGTAACCCGAAAACAATAAAATAATGAATGTCGGCAACCATCAGAAGTGAGCGGGTATTGATTGACAGTATTCTGCCCGCGATAATGCGCATGACGTATGACCTGATGAAGACGTGTTAATGAAATACACAGCTGCTAAAAGCTCCCGCCCCGCTCCCGTCGGTAACAAAAAGACGGTCTAAAAACGCAAAGTCGTCGTAATTTGAAAGACTCTTGCAAGTGTGAATGATTCCACTCTTTGGGCGTTGTACCGTAGAAATCCCACAATCGTAGCCAAGTAAAAACTTTCGCGCGGCCGCGGGAATGCATGCATTCAATCGAAGTTGGAAACTACCATAGTCCATAGTAGTATCAACACTACAACGGCCGGCGCGGCGGCCATCAGTTTCAGGGAAAAAGATCGAATATTTCGATACCCCCAAGTATGTACTGTTGAAATTCGTTTTAATCTAAATTTTGATAAGCCCTGCTCTCGAATTCTATTTGCGCACCCCGTAAATGGCACGTTGGCCTAAAACAAACCAGGTCAATGAATTCATGAAGGAGACGTAGACCGTAAACGTTCGTGGAAGGAAGCCATACAAGTTCGTTTGCGCACTTGTCTCTATTAGGAGACAGAAATGAAATGTTCTACAATAAAAAAGACACCAACGTACAGATATAACCAAGTCAGATAAATATTTATAATTGGCCAAGTCTCGACTGAGCGAACTGGTAAGTACCCTGTCATGCGAGTCGGGTGGGGCAAATGATCCAATGCGACGGCCAACGCGACGGCCCGGCTAAAATACGTAATGGTTACGCACTGGAACTAAAACGGGGACAAGCCATACTTTATTTTCGTTTGCACTTGACGTGAGGGCCAGGGCCGAGGAATGATGCTCGGTCATCCGCAGCGCGCGCAACGCTACTAATATACGCACTATTCCGCAGAAGAGTGCCGCCTTCAAAGTTGCACAAGAGAAAATAAAATGAATTCTTCACCCATTTTTCACGTAGATATGGTCATAAATATATCCATTTCTTACAGTTGGTTTATTTAATTTCCAAATGTAACGGGCCGAGATGCGCGCCGACCACTCCTTGAACAAATAGTACGGCACCGAAAAAAAAAAAAAAATAAGCGCCAGGACTTGTCGTTTTGCGACGTCAAGGTCATGTCAGGAAATCGGACACACGAGACAAGTAACTAAAACTGATTTCTCTACGAAAACATAAAAAATGAATGGAAATACAAACATTTGTGATAGAATCATAAAATTTGACACGATACGAGTACCACATGAAGTGTAAATAGTAACCCGAAAACAATAAAATAATGAATGTCGGCAACCAATCAGAAAGTGAGCGGGTATTGATTGACAGTATTCTGCCCGCGATAATGCCCATGACGTATGACCTGATGAAGACGTGTTAATGAAATACACAGCTGCTAAAAGCTCCCGCCCCGCTCCCGTCGGTAACAAAAAGACGGTCTAAAAACGCAAAGTCGTCGTAATTTGAAAGACTCTTGCAAGTGTGAATGATTCCACTCTTTGGGCGTTGTACCGTAGAAATCCCACAATCGTAGCCAAGTAAAAACTTTCGCGCGGCCGCGGGAATGCATGCATTCAATCGAAGTTGGAAACTACCATAGTCCATAGTTAGTATCAACACAACAGCGGCCGGCGCGGCGGCCATCAGTTTCAGGGAAAAAGATCGAATATTTCGATACCCCAAGTATGTACTGTTGAAATTCGTTTTAATCTAAATTTTGATAAGCCCTGCTCTCGAATTCTATTTGCGCACCCCGTAAATGGCACGTTGGCTTAAAACAAACCAGGTCAATGAATTCATGAAGGAGACGTAGACCGTAAACGTTCGTGGAAGGAAGCAATACAAGTTCGTTTGCGCACTTGTCTCTAGGAGACAGAAATGAAATGTTCTACAATAAAAAAGACACCAAACGTACAGATATAACCAAGTCAGATAAATATTTATAATTGGCCAAGTCTCGACTGAGCGTACTGATAAGTACCCTGTCATGCGAGTCGGGTGGGGCAAATGATCCAACGCGACGGCCAACGCGACGGCTCGGCTAAAATACGTAATGGTTACGCACTGGAACTAAAACGGGGACAAGCCATACTTTATTTTCGTTTGCACTTGACGTGAGGGCCAGGGCCGAGGAATGGAAATCTAACTTCCACAAGAAAATAAAACGCCCAACTGATAGTAATGAGTCAGAAAAATATTTACTACCAGCTGAAGTCTCAACTGAGTGTGAATATACGTACACAGTAATGATCCAACCGTGCCGCCCGACCCGGGCCCGTGGTCTATGGCTCGTCAAAAGTGACAATTTATGATCGTTTTCATTTGGCACGAGGGCTCGAGAGCTTAAGTATATAGAAATTCAACTTTCTACAACAAAAAATAACACCCCAGACGTATAGTTATGTGTCAGATAAATCTTTATTACCGCCCAAGTCTCCACTACTGAGCGTATTGAATAAAAAGGAAAGTAACTCTGCCGATGATCCAACGATATCCAACGTCATGGCGGCCCTGGCTGGATAGCTAGGCAATGGTTATACCCGTAAAACCCTCGACTCTCAGATCGGTCGCTCGTTTTCGTGCACATGTCGCAGACTGTATTTTGATAGTATCTGCGACGATCGCGGATAGCATGTGCGACCGGTAGCAGATAGTAAATGCGACGGTCGCAGATAGTAGTTTGCTACAATATTGCGACTCGCACTTTCCAGTCGCAGATAGCATTTTGAGGTACTCTTACATAAATGCAATTCAATATCTAGTCAATGCCAGTTGATTGTCTGCATACATGTATAAGGACGACCATTTTGAAAAATTATCATTACATGAACTATTGGTTGATCTGATCACAAATGTTGGTGCTTCCTTGCCAAAGTATCATGATATCATGGCCTCAATGGGACAGTATTACTATTATCAACCCATTTAAAGGTCAGTAAAACGGTTTCCAAAGACTTGCCCATTTCATAATACCATGCACCTTGTTTGGCACTTGATATGGGTGAAAATAACTTTGATGATTTGAAAGCCAGAGATTAATGAACACTATTTTCACTACACTATTTATAGTGATGATTTCAAATGAATAATTGTCTAATTTTGGCATATACATATACATTCCAATGAATGTGGTATTATCACATTGGATTGAGGTCATGAATATTGGGTAATTTTCATAAATTATGATGGTAAGAAACTTGTAGTATATCTGTATCATGGAAAGAGAGCTGCAGCAGAGACAAATTTAAAGAATGATTTATTCTTCACATTTTTTTCTTTAAATAACCATTGAAATTGATTTTGTAGTGATTTGGTGAAATGAAAGAGATTGAGTGTTTTTCCTCGGTTTTTAAACCATTTACTGGAGGGGAACAATAGCAGACATACAGAAAGGTACAAAGAACAAATTATTCACACTACCAAATAAAAGTTTGGTTGCCAGTGTGTTTGGATGATGTAACAAACAGCTGTTCTGACGGTTTCTTTCCAAACAACACCTGTTCGTCAAGCAATAATGAAAAATTGGGAAACTTAAGGTATGCACAAACCAAAGAACAGCCAAGCCGTACAAAATCAAACAGAGACTTAACAATGCACATTTAAGACCTGAAAATATGAAAAGCACTTAATGGGCAAAAAATTCTGAAAAGGACAAAGTTTGATGCGTTTTATTCTGAAGCTGCCAACAACAAACTACAATTTTACAAAATTTTCTTTATTTCATTTGAACATTAATCATTTACTTTCATTCAACATTTTTCGATATCTTTATGCAAAATGAATTCCATAATGTTATCAACCTGAAACCTCAATACCAATATCAACTGAATGCATGTTTGATTAACTTTGAAGGATTATAGGCCAACAAACGAAGAACTTCAATACTTTTAAATTTTCCATCCATAGTTTGCATACTATATTACGACATCTCTTTCGTTTTTTTATTTTTTCAAATATACATGCAGCGAATTAAAGTGACTGACCCACTTTGACTCTGCCTATAATCAGATAAATTCATTCACTTTCACTTTAAATTTCTATGAATTAATACCTCCTGAGTTATTCATCAAATGCAATTATCAGAAAATCTTTCACTTTGGCTGAAACATTGGTTTCCATTTCTGGGAAAATTTGTGCTGCTTCTAGACATTGGTTAGATCTATCAATATGGTATTATACAAGAAGTTAAACTGTTATTGCTGAAAGAGAGGTCACAAAAAAAGCTCAAACTTTCAACTCTACCAACAGTTAGGATAGATATTAAAAGGAAACTATGATATCTACAAGAAATACATGCCAATAGGTCTCATTTATTATTTCAGAGTTCCCTTAATAATATGTAAAAATAAACATCTATTGAAAATTGTGACAAGGCTTTAGAAAACAACTTTTCCAGGAATAGGAAAATTAGTATACAGATCACCAATGTTCTGAATGATACTACAAGTTACAGGTACATATCAAAGGTGGTGAGCTCAAGCTGCAGAAATCAAGGCAGGTGCAAAAATGACAAAATTTGTTATTTCTTGAGCAACAAATGTTGTGTGCGCAGTTATATTTAGGATAAACCTGTAATCAAGATGTGCAATGAGTATGAGCTAATGGTTCTAACAAATAACATACATGTACCTTGCCGTATAGTGCAGCAAAGCTACACAAATATTTTACACATTTAAGTCATAGCATCATTATCTTTGGCTTTACTTGAGTTTATGGTTAATTTAAGGGTGTATATTCTATTTTATTGATAAGCATGAATTTGTTCCTGAATGTGTTCACCCTAAGTCAACAATCGATAATCGCCATTTGATAAAAATGGGTTTGGGCCATACACAGTAATGTGAAAGGGGTAATATAACATAGCTAGCAGTTTTAATATTTGCTAAGACAGTTTAATTAGTTTAAACTTTTGCTCAAATTTTTGGAAACAATACTTCACCAAAATTGCCTTTCACGAACAAGGATAAAAATCTGGGATCCTCTGTAAGCTTTTCAATTAGAGAAACAAATTGCTTTATATAATAAGTTGATATTTGAAGTTTAAAATGGCCGCTGTTCTCATTTAACGCAATGAGATAAGTGTACATTTCGGCAAAAACAAGATGGTGAAGACTCGGATCCTGCCTCTAGTGCTTCAACATGAGACCATGAACGCATAGATCAGAAGATTATCATAAAAAATTAGTATACAAAAGATACAGTCCCAGAAGCAAAGTCAAATCATCTGAAGTACATGCCTGACTTATTATGTATTGTCTGTCAAGACATGATGAGCATAATGCATGATCTCCAATTTAACAAATGCCAAGTAGTGTAGAAAGACTATCAAATTGATAGACCATACAAGGATAGGTAAGATGCTATGCAAAATATAGAAAAATGGGTGACAGGTGAATCGATAGAAGGGATTGCTTACACAGATTTAAGTTGGAAGGTAATTTGGAATTTGGGTCAATGGTTGTGCATATAGGTTTGTAGATCAACAAACCATGATCTTCTTTGTTAGTTTCTTTTTACTTTGACAAATGCACTGTCATGAAAAGTAGAAAAACATTAAATTTTATTTGAACCTTATAAAATAAGATCCTAAATATCAAGACAAAATGAACAGTTTTAAGTTTCTCTGATCTTGCCAACTGAGACTTTATAAAATAGAACAATTCTTAGAAATTGAAAGCATTTTTTTAAACATAATTGAAAGAGAAGCTTTCTACCTTACCTTAATGGTTCAAACGTAAAAAAGATAGAGATGGAGTGTACTTGGATTTCATAAAAAGGATTTCACAATGAATAGATTTCAATAACACTTCAGAAAAAAGCTAAAATTATCTTTCCACTTTGATTAAGCAATGTTGATATTAAAAAGAATTAAATGTAGTTATTATATAAAGCAATTCTAATAGGCTTTAACGTACCTTATGTGCATGGTAGGGTTCACTCTTGTCATAACCTCTGCTTTTTCAAAATGACTGACTCCAATTCTTGTGGACTGGGTTTTACAGTAAATTGATTTCTTCTTTTTGCTTTTTTTTTCCAATTTTAATTACAACCTTGTGCAACTTAGGATCAACAGCACGAGTACTGGCTACTGCACCTGTTATAACAGTAACATAATAAACAGTATTAAAACTTTAAGAATATCCTTGTTATCAATCTAAAACCACTCAGTGGCTCCGATTGGGACTATTGTTTGAAGTCCCCTTCTAATTCACAGTCTAATGTGAATTCTTTAAAAGAGTACATGTATGTATTCGCCATTTTGTCAACATGTAGCAATGTACAAAACTGTCTTGCAGACAAATACTCGTTTACGTATGATGGATGTGTGTGGGTATGTATAGTATAGTATGTCCCAAAAAACAGTCATTTATTTGAACATGTCATTGTCATCACTCTTCTGTTACTTTATACAGCAAAAAACACAGGTTTGTTTTTAAAAACCTTACAGGGCTCGAAATTAGTGGTAGTCCCACGTCCACAGACTACCAACTTTTCCCTGGGGCTACCAAAGTCCATGAAATGGTAGCCCACACGGACTACCAAAGCCTGGACATGAAATACTTGGCGTGCGATGTCCGTCACTTTTGGACGAGCTAAATGCAGTCAACATGCAGTTTCGTTTGTTTGAAGCAATTGTCATTTCATCTGTGAAGATATTTTTTTCTGCTGACTATTACAATTTTCATTGCTATGTTGTTGTTTTCACAAGATGCAGAGCGTTTGATACTAGTATGTTGAGTTGCTTTTCCGTGCAGTCTTTGCATGCTACTAAGTATGCTGTTGATCGGCAGCATACAAGACGTTCTTATGTCAAGTTTTGGGGTTTTAATGCTGAAATTTCACAAAACTGTCACTTCTGTATCCAGAGATTGTGTAATGTTTGATTTGAAACAGCGATATAAAACAGTGTCAGTTAAGCTTGGAAATCATGGCTGAGTGTTCCTGTCTTTTATCTATGGTTGTCGATCAGTATCAATGTATTACGTTCTTTATAGAGAGACTCGGGTGTAACAAGGCATGCCAGTTCATAAAGATCATGAGAATATTTTTTCTGTTTTTCTTTACTCAAGTTACAATTCTTTGGAGTTGAAAGTGATAGAAAGTGTTCAAAATGTACATAATTAGCATAAATTAAGCGTTCGTGACACATAACATGGGGTTTCTCAGTTAGAAGCCCCTAGTTTATACTGCTAATTTGTGTTGCTGAACTGGGGCTTATACTCGGACGAGTACAGTATCCCTAAACTAAATATGCATGGACTACCAGCCATTGTCACTGGGCTACCAACTTCAGACCAGATATGAACTGAAAATGCTCTCGTGTTTCATTATATATTGAAGTTATGTGTAAATTTGAACCTTTGCCACATGTTTGCAACTTCATTGAAATATTATGATCAAACATAATGAACAATATCACCGCCGATTAATTCTAAAAGGTCATGAAGTATACAAATATGTAATTAGCTGAAATGAAAATATTAAAGTTATTTGACTGCTCTCATTGTATCACCACTTTATATAGCAAGTGTAATTACCGTTGGCCAAGTCCTTCAAGCCATATATGCCGAGCTGTGAAAGCTCATTAGATATGCAAATTATAAATTAGCTGACATGAAAATGTGAAATGACTTTCGATATTGTTTTAGACCTGGTATAATCATCAATGTACATAGCATGTTTTGCCAAGTGAAATCTCAGAGGAAAGATCATCGAAAATGTCAAATTAGGAATTGGCTGAAGAAAAATTGCTTAATGACTTTCAATAATGCTGTATCATAGTACTTTTAGTGTGTATAGCAAGTTTCATCAACTTTGGTCCAGTCAATCCAGATATATACCCCCAATAAGCAAAGTTCATTAAATATGCAAATTAGGAATTGGCTGAAGAGAAAATGCTTAATGACTTTCAATAATATTGTATTATAGTGTCTTTAATGTACATAGCAAGTTTCATCAATTTTGATCAAGTCAATTCAGATATATATCCCTAATTATGAAAATTCATTTAATAATGCAAACTAGAATTGGCTGAAGTAAAAATGTCTTTTGACTTTCAATAATGTTATATCACAGTATCTTTGATGTATATAGCAAGTTTCAATACTACAATATCAAGTTAATTCAGATATGTATCCCTAATGAGGAAAGTTCATTAAATATGCAAATTTGGAATTGGCTGAAGTAAAAATGCTGAATGACTTTCAAAAATGTTGTATCATAGTGGCTTCAATACATGTAGCAAGTTTCATCAACAATGGTCCAGTCAATTCAAATATATATCCCTAATTAGCAAAGTTCATTAAACATGCAAATTGGGAATTGGGAAAGTTAAAATGCTTAACGACTTTCAATAATGTTAAATCATAGTATCTTCAATATACATACCAAGTTTGGTCAATTTTGATCGAGTCAAATCAGACATATATCCCTGATTAGGA